>NC_067240.1:4670000-4970000 GCF_019924925.1 Ctenopharyngodon idella | reverse complement strand
AGGAAAAGCAAGATTATTTTTCTGACCCCACTGCCAAATAGATATTTGTTCGTTTTAAGCATGAAGTTACTTAATTTTGATTTTTTTTTATTCTATTTCAGAAAACAAGACTTAAAATTTCAAGTCATTTGCTTCTCAAGTAAATGTATTTTGATTAAAGAATTTGTACAGATACTCGTCTTACCTGTTAGACTGTCTTCACCTGCAATTCAGTTCACTGAGATGGAGAATAAGCCAGAGAAAGAGCTAGAATCTGAAAGAGAGAGAGAAATTTCAAGGTGTATTGGAGCATAACAACCTGAGAGTCGGATGGACCGGAGGTGTTAGCGGAGGAGGACATTTATATTCATTCCATTTGTGTGTGTGTGTGTGTGTGTGTGAGAGACAGAGCACAAATGTATGTGTGGGCAGCGTCTTTAACACTCTTTGAGGGTTGTTCTATGTGGCTTTTGCAAAATAATGAATAATCTGCTTTATAAGCCTGTATGAAAGCCTTGCATTCTCTCATTTTGTTTATGACTGAATATCATAAAAATTACATAAAACGCAGCTCTGAATGTGAACAGAATGCCCTTCTGTTGACTGCTGCTCTAGCCAGACTGGTTTACCTGGTAAAAAAAAAAAAAGTTTTAGGCCTGGTTTCACAGACAGGGCTTAAGCCAGGATTAGGCCGTAGTTCAATTAGGACATATTTTAAATGTGTATTAAATGTCCAAATGCTTTTTCGGGCCGTTTACTGTGAGCAAGACAATCTGAAGTGTTCACAGGAGGTGCGTTCATTTCATTTCACTTCAGTTCTTCCCTTAGTTTCCTGGATTGTTACTGTGAACTTCCTGCGTGACCTTCAGCAGCCGTGTCACACACTTGCAGCTCCACGGCTTATTAAAAATCCATCTGAGAGAGAACGAGAAGCTCGGGATTTTATATGTCCTTGTTACAGCTGTGAAAAGACCTCGGGATAGTAAGACTTTCTGCTGACTCACTGTCTGTCCTACTCTTTTGTTCTTCTCCTTCTAGCGCTGTTATTACAGTCTCACTTGTTCTGTGCAATATGTTTTTATGCTTCAAATAGAGGATTGAAACGATCATCCTTCTACAGTATCTCTCAGAGCAAAATTTTGTGAACTGAAGCAGACCGATTGTAGACTGAGGTGAGAAGTGAGAGTTCTTAAGGGAACCAGCGATGAAAGAAATATATTAATCAATTGGAGTTTTGAACATAATTTAAAATGTCTCCTGTTGATACAGCAACATGTTCAAACAGGTTCTTTATTTCAGTTTTCTTCTGTGAATTTGGTCAGAGCTGATGTGCATTCAAAATCTTCTTTGTTGCTATTTGAATAGATAAAGCTTGTTTTTGTCCTTGTCGACCTGCCGCAGTTTACAGAAATACATGTTGTATAACATTAAATCTGCTACTACAATAGCAAGAGGGGGTCAGTACAAGAGGATGATGGGTAATGGAACCCAAGGCAAGAGAATATAAGCCTCAGAATAGCATACTACCATACTCATGTTATTCGTTTTTTGCAGTATACAGTAGCTTTATATACTGTGAGTGTGTATCTCTGGCACACCTTGATTTATTTATTTTTTTTTAAAAGTCATTTTTCAAGACATTACATTTATTTTTAATAAAGACCCATTATGCCCAAAGTTTTGATTTTGTTTTTGGGCTCTACTAGAATAGTTTTTCATGCTTGAATGTTAAAAAAAACATTATTTTTAGCATATTTTGACAGCACCTTTCTTTGTAGTCTGTCAGTAACGCTCTGTTTAGTTCCTGTCTCTATGAAGCCCCTCCTTCTGAAAAGCACAGTGTGCTCTGATTGGTCGGCTGGATCAGTGTGTTGTGATTGGTCAACCGCTTCGAACGTGTTTGGGAAATGTCACGCCCCTTACCATAACTACGAGTTTCAACACACTACTAACTAACTCAACCAGGCCCCGCCTCTTTATTTTGCATATGCATATGCCCTGGGCGGGAATTTTTTAAATGAGGAATATTGTGACGTGTTCGTTCCTGGAAGAAAACTCAAGACTACAATGGAGGCGTTTCAGGGAGTTCAGAAACTGCGCACCGATATAGAGAATAACTCCCTTTGGAGTGACTTTGTTTGTGCTTTGTAACTTTGCAGACCTTTTTCATGCTCAAACAGAAACATTACACTAAAGAAAGTTGAAAATGATAGTGCCTGTTTAAGATATTTTAACTTGAAACTGGATTAAAAATGCAAAATACTTTTTTGAGATGATTAAACAGCATTTGTAGCATTGGCTCTGTGCGTCCTTTGAAACACAAGTAATGCTGGAAACATGCACAAATAATGAGGTCATGCAAGTACTACTATTTGAAATGTTTATTGTTACATAATCTGTTTCACATGCTATTTTTAAAAAAACAGTAGGCAGCATTCAGTGTGCTGTCCAGTTTGAAGTATGCTAATATTTCATTCTGAAACAGCTTAGACTAGCATTACTTCTGTTTCAAAGGATGCACAGAGTAAGAAAATTGGAAGATTATGAAAAATATAGTGTGTGATAATGAAAAAAAAGTGTAAAGAATCATTTAAAAAAGAGAGCAGCTAATTTCACTGAAAAGACTGGAGGATCAAAGGAAAGGTGAAAATGAGACCAAGTGAAATGCCACTAAGAGCTACTAAAGATAATAAGAGAGAAGAGAAAGGTGAAGACAAAAGGTCTGAGAACAAGAAAGTGATGCTGTTATTAGATAGACATTCATCAGGATTTTTTTTTTGTTTAGGTATACGTGTACTCAGTGTTGGGGATAACGCATTACAAGTAACTTGAGTTACGTAATCAGATTACTTTTTCAAGTAACTAGTAAAGTAACGCATTACTTTTAAATTTGCAACAAAATATCTGGGTTACTTTTTCAAATAAGTAATGCAAGTTACTTTTTTCCCATGTATTGGCTGACAGCTCTCCTGTCGCCATTTTGAGAGAAATCGTAAGTTCAGACGTGTTGTGTGTAAACATGATGGTTATTGTAGTTCTAGACTAAATGTGACCATTTATTCATCTCACTTGCACAAAAACAGAGTCAGTATTCCTCAAAATGAGTAAATACAGTAAAATGCAATCTCAGAATTTTGCACAAACCTGCGATAATTAAAGGATTCAATTAAACAAATATACTTTATGTATTTAATCTTACTTTATTAACCAATGTCTTTGCTGCTGACCTTTGATGATCCAATTCAATCATACTAATAAGCAAAAATGACTTTAGATAAACATCACATTTGTGATCAGCCTGAAGCTTATTCATTTCGCTTTTGGTGTGAAAGGGCCTTTACATTTGCCAAAAATAAAACTTTTTGGTTGTTATTAAAAAAACAAACAAACTAACTAACAAGCAAGCAAGCAAGCCCAGCCCAGGTGAGAAAAAGTAATGCAAAAGTAATGTAACGCATTACTTTCCATAAAAAGTAGCGCAGTTAGTAACTTTTTTAGTGAGTAAAGCAATATTGTAATGCATTAATTTAACTAATAAAAGTAACTTTCCCCAACACTGACTGTACTTGCATGAACTAGATGAATAGGTGTGTTTTTATTTATTTATATATGGCTCATAGTTTTGGACTTCCTGTATCTGGCTCTAGTTTAAGAAACCTGCCCAGACAGCCAGACAGACCACTGCATGCTAAGAAATTGGCAGTGCTGCAGTGCATTATGGGACAGGCCTGACCTCCTGCAGAGAGCTCAAGGAAATCAGCAGTTTCCCCGGAACAGTGCAAACAGAAGTCAAAGGTCATGATGGAATAAATAGACATTGCAGGATGGAGATGGAGTGAGGAATGAGGGAAGAGACTGCTGTAAACCAATGAGCTAGAATCGGTTTCAAACCTTATTACTGAAACTAATTTGAATTTCTATACACTGATTTGTGTAGTTAAGGAGTTGTGTTTTATAAAATATTAATTTCCGTGTCTTCAGCCATTTTTTTGATAGTATTGACCATTTCAGTAAATCATGTGAAAGCTGGAATCTCTTTCCACCAGAGAAAGACAATGAGTGTTTATAAGCATCAAAACATTAGCATATATAAATATACAAATAGGTGAAAGTGCAACTAAGCGATACACTCAAGGCTGGTTTTGTGTGCACATATTTTAACATAATGTGAAGGACATAATGTTTTTTTTTTTGTTAGTTGTTTGTTTTAGTTAGTCCATTAGTTGTAGTGTAGTTAGTTGTTTATTTAGTTAGTCATTTAGTTGTTTTTATTTAGTTAGGTCATTGATGTTTTAGTTAGTTGTTTATTTAGTTAGTCGTTTTATTTAGTTAGTTGTTTATTTATTGTTTGTTGTTTTAGTTAGTTAATTTTTTTTAGTTGTTTATTTATTTAGTGGTTTATTTAGCTAGTTAATCCATTAGTTGTTTTAGTTAGATGTCTATTTAGTCAGTTGCTTTTTATTTAGTCAGTTGTTTTATTTATTTTGTCAGTTGTTTTAGTTAGTCAGTTAGTTGTTTTTATTTAGTTAGTCAGTTCAGTTAGTGTTTATTTAGTTGCTTTAGTTATTGTTTTTTATTTATTTAATTGTTTATTTAGTTAGTCCATTAGTTGTTGTTTTAGTTAGTTGTTTCAGTCAGTTAATTTATTTAGTTGTTTGTTTATTTAGTTAGTTATACCGGTAACACTTTACAATAAGGTTCATTAGGTAATGTATTAACTAACATGAACTAACCATGAGCAATACATTTGTTACTGTATTTACTAATCTTCGTTAACGTTAGTTCATTAAAATACAGTTGTTCATTGTCTGTTTATGTTAGTTCACAGTGCATTAACTAATGTTAACAAGATTTTAATAATGTATTAGTAAATGTTGAAATTAACATTAACCCTTTAAAACCGGATGTGTCGTCGGCGACACATCCAACCAAGCTGTATTCATGTTACCGTAACTCTTGAACCGTTTGCGCCATCGTAATAATTCAAATTGCTACAGATAGTAGACAGCATGGGCTTTTCGGTAATATAAGGGTTATTACGGTAATTTCGTGCCTTCCGTCAGCAAATGGCAGCCGCTTTCGGGGAGAGCGGGTGGAAGGAGGATTTGAACGTAGAGATATGGAGCGCGGCAGTTTAGGGAGTTTTGGATCGCATAAATAATCGAAGAAACAAACAAAAACATGGCGAAGGAGTACACAGTCAATTGGGACGATTTTTTATAAGACTTGGGAGGAGGCTAAGTGAGACTCGCATTTCGCATTTGGTGTGTGCATCTGTATAACGTGTCCGTGCGGTAAATTTATGCGTGCTGATGCGTGCATATGTAGTATATGTATGCGTGTATGCATATTAGATTAATAAATACTGTACAAGTGCAGTTCATTATTAGTTCATGTTAACTAATCTAGTTGACTAATGTTAACTAATGAACCTTATTGTAAAGTGTTACCATTATTCCATTAGTTGTTGTTTATTTAATTTGTTGTTTATTTGTTTAATTAGTTATATGTATATTTTAGTTGTTTATTTAGTTAGTTATCTAGCTAACTAGTTATTTATATTGTTTGTTTGGTTGGCTTAAGCAGAATTATTACCTCAATTGTTGAAGTGCAGGGCTTGACATTAACTTTTTTGCTCACCAGCCACTGTGGCTAGTGGTTTTTTGCAAAGTTACTAGCCACTCAACATTTTCACTGGCCACAATTTTGACATCGATACAATGGAGAAAAACTGCCATATAGATATTTTTAATATTATCTCATAATTTAGCAGCAGGTATATTAGGCTGCTGTCACTTTAAGACATGATGCACGGATCCATTATACTGTTACACATGCAGTTTCTTTCTCAACTGTTTTCCTTCACTTAACTGACTGTGTTTACGTGAATACTCGTCAAGATTTATGTGGCCGCTTTATGTGCACGCACTTTGGGTGTGAGCACAAAATCTGCGGAAATGAGTAAACTTACGTTGAAATTCAAGTCCTGTAACATCAACAATATTCATCTGGAGCAAATGAAACAAGTGAGTGAGGGGAGGCGGGTTTGTGTGTCAACTCGCTGCTGGAGAAATGAGAGAGAGAGAGAAAGAACCGCTGGTATCATGTATCTATTCTGCAGAAAATGAGTATTGGAAGTGTTTCAGATATTTCAGTATCGATATGTATCAATATTTTTGACAACTCTACATTGCACTTAGTTTATTATTTCAGATGCCTTTTTAAATGACTACAATTGAAAAATGTATATATTATATATAAAATTCAACCTGCCAAAGTGGCTATTAGGAGTGACTACGTTACACACCACTGCTGAAATCACCCGCATTTGGTGGGTCGGTGGGTGGGTGTTAATGTCGAGCCCTGGTGAAGTGTATAACTTTGGACAATGCTAGATATCCTTGATCTCATATGAAGCCGGATCCTCTGATGTCAAGTTTAGAGAGGGTGGACAGAAGGATCTCGTGATGTCAAAGGCAATGGGCAGGTTATTGAGACGAGGATGGATGATTTAGAGTTGTTGTCAGATGGTGTATGCTCAGGAATCATAATGAACCATCTGTGTCCAGCAGCTTCAGCTGATGTGTGTTCTGACGTGTCTCTATTACCATTGTCCGTGGTGAATGCTTTTTATTGAACATCACAGGATTGCGTCAGCACACACACATGGTGTATGTCAAGGGAAATACTTTAAGTGTTGTAAGTGTAACTGATTTCCATTTGAAACCCATTGGCTATTGCAGCAGCCACAGGGCACATCGACATCACACACACACACGCACACACACACACACACGCTGCGCAGGGCTCACCTAACCCGAAGGGGTCCATTCATACACAAACAACATCACATGAGATGCTTTGCATATGAAAATAAGGAGTAAATGTTTGCTTCCTCTGTAGATTAATAAGCTCATTTGCAGGAAATGGAAATTTGATTATATTCTCATCAATTAATGTTGTCAGCTTGTCTTTTTGACTAATAGAGTTGCTCTGACAATGATGTGGCCTGCAGCCTCTCTCTCACACACACACACACATCTGTACAGAGATGTAGACATTAGGTGTGTGTGAGTTCATTCTCTTCCTCAGGTCTCACATGAACAGATGGAGTTCATTGATTATTCATAGCTGCCGATGGTTGCGTCTGTCACATTAAGGTGAGAGAAAGAGACGCGCGTGTGTGTGTGTTTAGATGCAGAGCAATCCCTTGGTGAAGTGATGAGATTTTAGATGAAATACACTATCAATAAGAGAAGGACAGATGGGGAATACACAGACACACAGTTAGAAGATTGAGAGATAAAATGTAATTCAATCAAATATGCAATTAAACTACCAGTATGGAAGGTTCAAATAATTTTAAAAGCACTAATTAAACACATATCAATTAAAAATTAAAAAAATGTATTTTCTATTTGAATATATTTTAAAATGTAATTAATTCCTGTGATCAACCTGAATTTTCAGCATCATTCCTCCAGTCGTCAGTGTCACGTGATCCTTCAGAAATCATTTGCTGCTAAAGAAACATTTATTATTTTTACCAATGTTGAAAAGAGTTGTGCTGCTTAATATGTTTGATACACAGAAATCTTTTTGTAACATTATAAATGTTATTTTTGATCAATTTAATGTATTCTTGCTAAATAAAGTATTAATTTCTCTTAATACTTTAGCCTTACTGACCACACATTTTGAACAGCAGTGCATGCTTCATTATTTATTTATTTATTTATTTAAAACAAGATACAAAAGTCTATTTACACATTTTAAAAATTGAACTTGACATGTTGCACCAATGGCGCAAAAAAGATTTATAAACTAAAGCAGCATTTTCCCAGTCTCTGACTTTGGTCACGACTGTCATAAATCGCACTAGTGAACTTGAATGTGAATGTAAATGGTTAATGTCCAGTGCTGACAGGTGTGTGTATGTGTTCAGTGTCGTCTCAGGACGTGGCTTTTATCCAGATGTGGCATAAATATCAGCTCATTTCAGCAGCTCTCATCTGCTCTCTGATTAAAGCCAGAAATCCCGCTCAACAGGTGCATGAGGAGACTCAATCTGGAGGCCGCTTGAATAATGAGGAGAGCAGGTGTTACTCAGGCAACAGTCTGGCAAAAATCATAATGCTGAGATTAATCTGCCTGACATCACACTCGGAAATCTGGCAACCTGTGGGGTGGGGTGGGGTGGGGTGGGGTGGATCGCTGAATTGCATATGAGAAGTATATACAGTGTGGACAATTTTCAAAGGTGGATGTTTTGAGCATTCAGAGAACATTAAGAAATAACATTTTCATAACTTGCCCTGTCACACACCTGTCTTAACTTTATTTTACAGTGTCCTTATTACACGTTACATGTAGTTACTGTAGTAATAACTATAAATTATGCATAATTACATGCAACTAACCCGAAACCAAACCCTTATCAAACCTATAGTTAGTACATGTAGTTAATTATTATTACTCACTACTTAAGTGTTAATTATACGGAGCCCTGCACATGACATGCAGGGAAAAAAAGTAAATTGTGTGCACGATTTACTATTTCGCTCCCTCCATTTTCTAAATCGTGCGCACAATTTACTAATTCGTTCCCTCCATTTGCTAAATTGCGTGCACAATTTACTATTTCGTTCCCTCGATTTGCTAAATTGCACACACAATTTACTCTTTCGTTCCCTCGATTTACTAAATCGTGCACACGATTTATTATTTCTTTCCCTCCGTTTGCTAAATCGCGCGCACAATTTAATATTTCGTTCCCTCGATTTGCTAAATCGTGCGCACAATTTATTATTTCGTTCCCTCGATTTGCTAAATCGTGCACACGATTTATTATTTCTTTCCCTCCGTTTGCTAAATTGCACGCACTATTTAATATTTCGTTCCCTCGATTTGCTAAATCGTGCGCATGATTTACTATTTCGTTCCCTCGATTTGCTAAATCATGCACACGATTTATTATTTCTTTCCCTCCGTTTGCCAAATCGTGCGCATGATTTACTATTTCGTTCCCTCGATTTGCTAAATCGCGCGCATGATTTACTATTTCGTTCCCTCCGTTTGTTAAATCGCGCGCATGATTTACTATTTCGTTCCCTCCATTTGCTAAATCGCGCGCACAATTTACTATTTCGTTCCCTCCATTTGCTAAACCGCATGCACGATTTACTAATTTGTTCCCTCCATTTGCTGAATTGTGTGTGAGCTCGCGCCCCACCCCCCTACAGATGCTGAAGCTGTGGCTACAATTAGTCACTTGTTCACACATTTACAATTTTCTACATGGTGAATGCCACATATATAGGGGACAGGGAATGATTCAGACAGTGTAAATATGCTTTCCAATTAGGCGAATGAAGTTTGGTTTCATGTCAGTGTCACGTGAATTGCCGCAGCTCTGGTCCTGAGACATGAGAGCACAGAGCGGATCATATCCACGAGTCGGTGCAGACCACAAAACGTATCAGACCCATTTAAATTCTGCACAGAATGCTTTATTATAAAGCGATATGGAGGAGATTAGGAGGAGAAATGGTTAGAGATTAGAAGGAAACTGAGGTTTTACCAAGCTCAACGGCTCTGGCCGAGCTGTGAGCTATTTTAAAAAAGGGGAGGAGCTGTTCGATATGTCCCGCCCTGTCTTCCTGTTTCAGTGGAAATTATTTCAACACACTGAATAATGCTGAGCATTCCAAGGCACTTCAGTGGACCTTTAAAGTTCATGGATGAGAAACTATAGTTAAACTATGGCCAGAAAGACCTTAAACACAGTCTGGATCTGTGCCGCAATCCGCTAATTGACGACTGCTGAGTTTAGCACACGGAGTGCTCTCATGTATTGACATGCTGTGTAAAAATGATTGACGGGGCGGATTTGGCCCGCGGGCCACAAGTGAGACATCCGTGGTCTAACAGGCTGGCGGGGAGAGAAAACGGTGAAAGAAAGAGTGATTGATGAAGAGGTGGGAGATGACAGATGTGAAGAGAAGAGCTGAGGTGGAGAGCAGAATTTTTTGCCCTGTTTAGGATGTAGATTGATTCAGTCCAAATGACGGCACATTGTTTCACTCAGAGAGAGTCTGTTATTTCGCTCTGTATTTTGTTCAATCTCTCTCTCTCCATTTCTCCCAGACCGAGCAGCTCAGAATAGAAACAATCATTTATTCATCGATTGAAACATCAAATGAGAGAGAACGGGAAGGGGGAGAGGATGACAGGACAGACAGCTTGCAGGAGGAAAGAGAGAGAGAGAGAGAGAGAGAGAGAGATGAAGGATGAGAGAAGGGGGAAGGGAGGAATTAGCAGTTTATACATTTATCGTTAAACTTTACCGAAAGAGAAACTGTAAAACCCACATGAGAGAGATAAAAAAGCTATCTAAATGGAGAAGGAAAGAGAAAAAGAAAAGAAGAGAGATACAGAAAGAAGCGCTTGACTTTTCCAGGCTGTTTCCAGAGAGATAGAGGGATGATAGTTTTTATTTCTGAATGTCTAATGCTTTTTGCCCAAATCCCATCATATTTTCATCAGGACACGAGGGGTCATTGCCTCAGGTCTCTTATATTCATGCGATGCTGTGTCTGCACACTGCATTACTGCCAATTCCATTATTAACTTAAAAGGTGGAACTGTTCCTCTAGATTTAAAAAAAAAATCTACATAAAACTGAATTTGCTACTCATTTGACTTCAGTGATGTGAAGTATTTCCTACTTAAGCAGTAAAAAATGTTGGACAGGACTTGATTTTATCCATTAACAATTATTTGTATGGTAAAAAGTGGGTGTTTGACATGAAAACACAAACAGAAAATAGCTATAAATCTCAGATTGCAACAACAAATAGCCATTGATATTTTACATAATGATAGGCGTAGGCATAACATTAGCATCTTAATTTAGGATGGAATAGTGATTTTGTTGTTGAAAAACAAGTTTAAGTAGATGCTAACTCATTGTCTTTTCCAAAATCATTACTGTTTCTGTAGTATTAGTATCTGCTTCTACCATTCCACTCCACAAAAACATCAATAATATTTTACTTCATACAGTAAAAATATTAAGACCATGTTCACTCCTGCCTTTTTAACCTTTTTGAAACTAGCTTAGCCAGTTTAGCATTTTGTAATTCTTCCTGTCCTACTGGGTGGCAGTAATGTGATTTGTGTAGGTTACCACTTACATTTTGGTTTGGAAAGTGTCTGCAAAGTGTATAATTTTAATATAATTGGGGCACTCAACAGGAAAAACAAAAACTAGCAACGCTCAGCAATGTTTTAGTTGAGCTAGTCATTGCTACATTATGCCCCATGTGGGCTCAAGCTCAAGTATGTTGTAAAAACTTTGCTGTGAAAAGGTTGTTTTAATGTTGGTTTTGGTATCCTACAAAGTTAAAGGTTTAGTTCACCCAAAAATAATAATTCTGTCATTTATTACTCACCCTCATGTCGTTTCAAACCCGTTAGACTTTCGTTCATCTTCAGAACACAAATGAAGATCTTTTTGATGAAATCTAAGAGCTTCCTGTCCCTCTTTTGACAGTCCATACAACTCTACCACTTTCAAGTCCCAGAAAGGAAGTAAAGACATCATTAAAGTAATCCATGTGACTCCAGTGCAAAAAAACATAATTTGCCACTTTATTTACAAAATATAATCTCCGACAGTCTCAGTAACACGTATCTTTCAAAATGAAATGTTAAATTAAAAGATAAAATGGTGTTGGTGAAAGAAAATGAGTAACCGAGATTAAATATGAGGCGTTATTGTCTTATATTTCTGTCATAATTTGCTATTTCCAATCATGTCAAGGCTATATGATTTAAAGCTATATGATTTCTGCAAATAATATATGGGTCAAAGACGTGACGGGTCATTTTTTTGTCTTAATAATAAAAACAAAAACAAAGATATGACATCCAAAGTATGTAAGGTAGTACAACTAGATCTCTTTTATTGAATCCAAAAGGTTTTAATTATATTTTGCTACATATAGATGTATTTTAAAGATTTTGAAGTGTCAAAAGGTCATTCGGGTTAACCGTCCAAAGACCAATACAGCCATTTCATTAGTGATTAAAATATCTTAAAATGTAATAAATGTATATATTTTTTATTCTGGCATGATTTTATAACATCATATATCAACATAGTGCAAAATAGTATTAAAATAATGTGTAGAAGTCGCTTTGTTATGAGAAAGAATGTCTGGAAAAATGAATTTCATTGATGTCATTCGGAGTAACCAATATAAAGGGACCATTTTGGATCAAGTCATGCGGTCAATATCATGTGACAGGTTGTGACATCATTCAGACACCTGCAAAGGACCACATAGTCGTGAAGCAAAGTAACTAACTATCTCTTTATCATATGCATGTCCCGAAACATCAGGTCATTCGGTACAACCGCTATAAAACATGGAAAATGTTGAAATATTTTAAAAATTTGCACTAAATATAAAATGTTTTGATTGTCCTTTTGCCAGCTAGCTAGATATCATCCTGTTAGCATTGTTTGAAAATATCGTCATTCGGTAAAAGTGTCATTTGGTAAAACCGAAATTTTGGTTAAACCGAATTAATAGATTATAAAATGTGTTAATAACGTGTTAATAGATTATAAAATCCACATAATCTCATTGTTAACACTTAATAAAACTTCAAAATTAATTATATCTCCATTATGTTTTTGTTTTTTTACACTTTTTAAAATCTTATCCGTCAATGACCCATAAACAACTGTCATATTATCTGCATTGTAGTTTAGACGTGGTTGCTAGGATGTTTTACTGTGATGTTACTGTAATTGCAACCAAAATGCAACATTGTCAAAGCGTTTTGTGCCTGCTGGGCTTCGACTGTGGTTTGTACTGTATGATAACAGTAATAATCATTACAGTTTTTGTCAGACATGGGCTTAAAATAGGAAATAGAAAGATAAACTTTGATCAATCTGGATCTGGATCATGGTAAGAGCGTTTTAGCAGTTTAATCCAGAAATGTGTTCGTGAACTTTAATTGACCCTGTCCTCTGCATGTTTAATAGCAAAACTTAGCTAATGAAGCTTATCAAACAATATTATATTGCTGATGAAGCTGGGTAATCAAGGTTATTTTAGCTAGCTAAACAGCTTGATGAGTGCAAACCATGCATCCCATAGCTTTGTTGCTAGTTTCTTTCAACATAAAACTTTTGACCCTATGAAGAAACAAACTCAGAGATCAATACAGAATGACATCAGGATATAAATCCCCTTTTATTGATAAGAATCATAGTATTGTGGGTACAACACACATCCAGCTAAGCGCATAAAGAAAACTGGAATTAGGTTCAGCTAATTCTTTATAAGACCTTGTTAAAATGTTTACATTACATAATAGACTGCTCAATGACGTCATAGTTTCATATTCATATTTTAGATGTCTTCTAAAGTGACATCTTACATTCTGATATCGATCTTTTTTGAGTTTTTGTGACAGAAATGTGGCTTTCTAACACCTTTAAACTAAAACAAAGACACTGAAGCATCACCCAAGCAGACGGTACTATATTACAAAAAACATCAAACTGTAAATCTACAAAAATCAAGAATGGGTGTTAAGAAACAAGCCACTCGAAACAAACCAGATAGAAACAAGCATTTTTTTTTTTAATTCCCAGGTTTCTAAAGATTATAACCAACCCCAACCCATCATACAGGTAAACATTCCTTTAAGCACATCTGGGCATGTAGAAACTGCTCATGCAAAACTAAAGAAATCATTTTACAAGAATTCACCAGCACAGAGACTAATTCGGAGTAAGATTGTACCTGAACCATCTGCTAGTAAAAACTGCACATCTGTTACATGAATCATAGCAACCATGATGCAGATGTAGCTGACATCCATTTACAAGCACAACAAAGTGTGTATCGGTAGCCTGAATGGTGATATTCTCACCAGAGGAGGTTTAAAGTCAACATGAAATGATGTTCGCAACCCATTTTATTGATGTGATGTGTTCCTGTGATTAACAGGATATTCAGTGAGAAAAATGCAGGACGAGACTTGATTTTTATCCTAAAAAAATGGACAATTGGGGGGAGGGGTGAAAAATAAGAGTTCTTGGTGATGTCATCCGAAAAGGAAAGTTGTTTCAGAGATTTTTTGATAAAAGGTACAACAATTGTGCTTATTTCAGTGACTTTAAACAGTTTTTTCACTAACCACACATAAACGTCATTTTCTCAAAAAGACAAACTTTTACATACATGCTGCTCACATATTATTGTAGCAGAGTTTGTGCTGAATACAGACTTTAGCCATTAAAATGTTATAAGTCATTGAAATAAGCACAAATGTTAAGGGATGTCGGAACATCTCCAGGGCACAAAATCCCCCTCAGACTCCAGAGGGTTAAGAAAGTGTGATTGAAACTGTAAAGAGGGTGAATTTTGAGTTCATGTTGACTTTAATAGCACGCTTTGGTCTGTTCTCAGGTGCTACATACATGTAGGTCGTTATAAAATATCATGATATGGTCCACATTTAGGGAACTTGATCGCAGAGAAGTTCAAGTAAAATCTCACAAGAGTCCTTTGAACGACAACAGAGCTTTCAACAGTCAGCGCCTTCAGCCAGTCATGTTTTTTTCTGATTTATCTAAAGAAATGAGCTCTGCAAAGCACACAAGTTAGACTTATGACATTGCACAGACTGGTAGCCGACCGAGTTAGTTTGCCGAGTGAAGCACCATCGGTTTTCCTGCACAAGGAAAGGGTTGAGTAGTCCACATGGGCTACTAGTCCGTAACTAATCCCAATGTTCTCCATATTTCAGTGTGCAGAAAAGCATGTCTTTTTAGTGCTACTGGAAAACCTCTGACCAGACAGTGTCCTAGAAAGAAAAAGTTTTTTTTGTAAAAAAAAGAAAGGCGTGGCTTTATTTATTTCATTTTTTTTTTGGCATCTGTTCATGATTTTGTTTCTTATTTTCCATTCACATGTCTATTGTTCTTTAAATGGTTCAGTTTTCATTCAGCATAGCATTTTTTCACTGCAAAAAATAGTTTCTTACTTGGTATTTTTGTCTTGTTTTGTGTTCAAATATCTAAACATTCTTATGTCAAGATACTTTTACTGTAGATGCAAAATAACACAAAATAAGAAGTCTTGTTTTCTTCACTCAGTATTATTCTTCTTCTGTATGGGGTGTCTATGGCAGCCCTATGAGCAGAATATGAGAAAATTATGAAATTTGGCACAATTGTAGAGATGGTAATGAATAGTTATTTGACCAATTTTGGAGTCTCTAGGACCAACTCTATAGCGCCAAAACAAGTTCAAAAATTCACTTTTCTAAATTGTATAACTTTTGAACCCATTGCTTTAGAAAAATTAAACTTAGTACACCTGATTCCACTCTTCATGCTGATCACATTCAACATCTTACATTAAGACTCCACCTATTACAGTATTGGCCATTTTGAAGAGTACAGTATTCAGTTTTGAGAGTACAGTATTCGTACAGTATTCAGTTATGATGTTGCTTACTTAACTTAACGAGTTCAAAATTGGTTCAGAGACTGTATTTCGGCCAAACTTTGAGCAATCAAAACAAAAATTGGTACGCTTCATCGGATCCATGATCTGAGGGTTCATGCCAAATTTGGGAACAGTGCCACTTACAGGTCATGAGATCTGAAAAATGGCTATTTTTGCTTATAACTTTTGAACAGTTTGTCAGAAAATCGTGATCATGGCATCTATGGATTCCTTGTGTCATGTCGAATATTTAAATTTGAATTCATGTTGCATTCATTTTGCATCTCCAGTAAATGTATCTTGATTTAAGAGTGTTTAGATATTTATATTGGCAAACGAGACAAAAATACTGAGGAAGAACATCTTTTTTTTTTTTTTTTTTTTTTGCAGTGTTGTAACAATCTGTTGAAGAACATTCCAAAGGATTGTCTTAGGTTCAGTTTTATGTTCCTTTCAGATTCTCCAAACTAAATCCTCCATGGTTACAGCTGCTCCGAGCGGATGACATGGAAAAGAGTAACATTGTAGAGGACCTGATGTCCGTTATTCCAGGCATATAGCGCGCGATCTCGTGGGTTATAGTCCAGCATGGATATATGTGAGTACTTGTTCTGCAGAACGATATCGATGTATTCGTATGTTGAGGAGTTGGTGTGGTAGGCATAGTAGACTTTCGTCCCTCCCGAGTAGCCGTTGGTCACGTACAGCGTCCCGCAAATCATAAACGACTCCCCGGCACTGCGCCTCGGGTGATTGGTTGTCCAGCTTTGGATGATGTGCAGGGTCAGCGGGTGGAGCTTGCTGATGACGATGTTCCCCGCGTTCTGATTGGTGGCGTACACGGCCCAGAGCCCGCCCTCATCCACCATGAGGTCGATGTCGGAGTGTCCTCCCCAGGCGTAATGGTAGGTGTTGCTGTAGCCTGCGTTGTCCAGACGTTGAGACTTACTAATGGTGGAGGTCTTGAAGTCAAACTTGATGATCATGTTACTCTGGAACTTGTTAAAATAGATGGAGCCGTTGTAGACCACCTGACCCGTCCCGGACCAAGGGTGCGGGAGCCGGTGAGACGTGAAGTTATCCGACGTCATGAAGTCCGCCAAAGACTTGTACTCCCGTACAAAGCGGTTGTTATGGTAACCGTCCATGTACCACACCTGAACAGAAGTGAGAGAGCAAGTGATTAATTCATATAAATGACTAACAATACAAGCAATTGAGTTAATGAGACACATCCCTGATAGCACAAGTATGCTGACCAGATGTGCATTAATTTTCATTTGGAAGATGTCATTTTTTGTATTTGCTCATGTGTAATATGTTGTTAGAACAACATGCAGCAGATGTTTTTTAGTCAGAATATACATGAATCTAATGTTTTTACGATGTTTCTCAGGGTTATGAATCATTTTGAATTTAATTTGAAATAAAAATGAGGTAGTAAACAGGAACTTGAATTGAAATTCAGATTTGAATGTCTGTCAAGAAGACTTTGAATGTTGGCTTGACAAAGTCTTGTTTGAAAGTGTGATGATAGATAGATCGATAGATAGATAGATAGATAGATAGATAGATAGATTCTTTGCTAGTTAAACTGGTAGACTACATAGTAATCATCTGATATATAGTACGGAAGGTTGAACTACATACTATTTAATCAAAGTGGGTCAAGTTGTTCTTTATTTTGTCTGTGCTTGCATTAGATTTTTTTGTTCTGGCATGAATTTGCCAGCACAGCAGGACATGTTCAGCGAGGTCTTAATTAAATTCGAGACTGAAGGTGTCCATCCTTCCCCTGGCTGTGGCAGAACGCAGGCGGTGAAAATTGACAGCCAGGAAGTTGCTGTGTGCCAGGCATTACGAACCCTATGGGGATAATTCCAGATCATTCCGGATAAAAGCCGACTCTCCGTGGAGAATTCCCAGCATGGCTGGGGCTTCTGTTTCTCGGTGAGGGAATGGAAAGGGAGCAGTCACGCTTATGGAATATTCCAGAGCCTCGTGGCCCAGCGGGATGTCTGTGTGCGCTCTATAGGAGGCACGAGGCAGTAAACAACATCTACTGTATATATCAACATACACACTCTATTCTGCATGTTGGAACATTCGACACACCCTTTCTTTTGAAATCCAGCCACAGTTGTTCACTGTATGGCTGCAGCAATAACATTTGATTAGATCTTATTGTAGTTTAACAGCATTTTTCACAATATAAACTGTTCCAAAGCTTTACAACGAACAGTGTGTTAATACTCTCGGTGAGCGAGTCCTGGGCAGAAGTGGCGATTATAAACCCCTAAGATAGACTTAAGAGTTGAAGAAAGTGCCAAGAATCAGCTGAGGATGTTCATCCTTTGGCTAACACCAAAATAACACAAAATAACACCATTAAACTTTATACTATCTGGTAGTTTTTCAGAAAATGCTCTGCCAGCTCTAAACTAGAATGAGAGGTCTCTTTTCCGTTCCGATCCCAACAGAACTTGCAAACAGATGATTTTTTTGGGGTCAGGTTCTGGTCATTTTTCCATGTAAAATTAGTAATATTATTAGTTAATTCTTTGGTCAGCTTTTCTGTATTTATATGTGCTATATAATAAATTTTATTTACTCAAAGTATATATAAATACTATATATAGAGAGAGAGCACCGATCCAATGATTGATCCAATGATTCAGAATGGTATCTGCCGATGCATAACCTGATTTTGCTGAGTTCAAAATGTTCCTGGGTCAACATTTTTGTTGATCCTGGAACAACATTATACTGATACCGATAGTTTGATTTTCTTATGGAAAAAGGGGGGGCGCTACAATTCATGTTTAATGTAGGTAAAACCTGCAAACCTTGCAACCCTGGCTTGAGCTATGGGAGATTTATAGGGTCAAATAGAGCCTGCTTTTATCGGCCGATACCGATTATCGGCCGGTTCATTGGTGCATCTCTAATAGATTTACTGTGTATATATACCAAATAACTTCATTTCATGCAAATAAATTGCTTCAGTGACTCAAATGTCCAACATTTAATGCTAATAAAAGCAAACATTTGGTTTTGTAAAACATGGTAATCCTCTCTAATGATAATAGTGTATTTGTAGAGTAAATGTTAGTATAACTGAACATGTGATGTCAGGACACTTTTTGTTGATTTGTAAAGCTTCTGGTAGCATTGCAATTTTATTTCTATATACATCAGCTTTTGAGAATGAAGTCACAGAATAGCTTTGTGGTCAAAAGTTGGAGATATCAAATAGGAATATGATCAGAATATGGAACGCAGCATTAAAATTTGACCATACTAGTCAGTCACAGGGTGTTTGTTCAGGCTTTAACTAAATGCTCATGCAGACATTGAATACTGCTCCATCTCTGCTTGGTATCTCTGACAGAAACACACTGCTGTGCCAAAGCTTTTTATCTTTGAAGAGCCAAAAACCGCTCTGAGATATTGCTTATTGTTCACTCCCACACACACACACACACACACACACACATACGTCTCTCTCCATGCTCTGTCTGTCTCACACATACGGCCTACGGTCTCATCAATCTTTGAGAACAAGAGCCTCCAACCCAAAAGTGTGAGAAAAACACGAACAAGAGGGAGGGGGAAAAGCACTAAAACCGGGCCTGTGGGTGTGAATGAAGGTTATATATTCTCTAGCTTGATTTATAATTGCTCTACTGCATTTATGGGTTTCGGAGGAACTAGCTTGTGCAAGGCATCACTTTAATGGCATCTTGGGTTTGTTGGGGGGGTTTGCTTGTGTAGTTTTATATTAGACTATTTCTTATTCTTTTATATTTTCCAGTCTGCTGTACATTATAATTCTTTGCAAAATGTCAGACAGATGTCAGATGTTTTTCCTTCCACAACTGGCACTGTTAAAACAATACATTATAAGAACTAAATGTGAATACAGTCACAGCTAAAAGATGCTGCGTGACACACAAGCTATATATAACTATACCAGCTCTAATCTGTGAAACTTTGAAACAATATGTATTTTCTGAAAAGCACTGTAGAAATAAATTTGACATGACTATATTCACTCAAAATAATGAATTGTTGGATTTACTTAAAAAAGAACTGTCAAGTGGTTCCACGGAACTATATTGAGTAATTTGTACAAATAACAATTTAGTTGTATGAACAAAAGAATTTCAAGTAAAGCTGACAAAATTTCTTTGAGTAAATACAAATCATTTGAATGGCACTGTTACATAATATTTACATGTGCAGTTTACTTAATAATGTTATGTTTATTACGTAAGGTGAACACATTTATTGACTTAATTTACCTTATTAAATGAACTATTTTCTCTACAAAAAGCACTCAAAAAAATAACTAATTGAACAAACTCAATTGAATTGAGAGCAGAAATTCCATCCTAAACATGCCTGCTCACAGCATAAATACAGGCACCACACTTTTGCATAATGGTAACCTCAAAATTCAAAAACATTACAGAAACTCCTCTAAATGTCCAATAAAACTGAACATTAAACACTAACATGAGCTAATAACATCTTTCCCTTTACTGAAAACACTTTAATCCCTAAATTTACTCTCCTAATGCAGTCCCTTGCAAAGCATGCTGGGAACTACGGATCCACTGCCCAGTTAGTTATGTCAACATTAATTTGTGCGTTTCACTCAGCAATGTTAAGTTGACTGAACAAACACTTATTAAGTAAAGCTGACAATACTCATTTTTAGTTGAAACAATGCAGTTAAATTATGTTCATGTAGTTACATGAGTTTTTTAAGTAATGTGAACAAGGGTGGTTTGAGTGAAACTAACAACAGTGAAATTTCATTTTTTTGAGTGTTCATAATACAAGATGGCCTTCGAGAATAAAGTTAAGGACATTAAACTGTTATTTTTATAAAGCAAATTCATTTAAGTACAATGCTTTCTGGTACCATATTGGTATAGGCTGATATGATAGTTTTTTATTATTTAGATTTTTTACACTTTATATTAGAGATTTCTTTTAATCAGGTGATATTGGATATTTAATTGTGTATGCTCGTTTCCCCTGTTTTTACATTTAGATTACTATTGTTAATCTTTTAAAAACAATAATAATTTACTAGCACTGTTACTCTGTATTGACCAATCAGCATCCCACAGCTATCCAATTTTTGTGTTTTAACGTCATTAATGGCAAAACAAAAGATTCATCGGCTGCTCAATGCCAGTGGATGGAGCTTGAAGGTCCAGCCACACCTTAACCCTTCCCATTACCCTATCCCAAACATAATTATGTCAAGCCCCGCCCATTAGGTCCACAGAGGTGGAGTTGGACTTGGTCAAGCTCCACCCATTACATCCAGAGAGGGAACTGGATGTCATTTGGCTCTGCAGTGAGCACCAATTGAAACAAAAGACATGCTTATATAACTAGGGACTAGTAATTTTGAACTTCTCATTAAGAACTGGTACATCTGCTTGCTGAGATACTTCTTAAACGCACCAGTTAAAGCATATGCAGCTCTGGGATGCCAACAGCTAATTGCCAATTTGTCATTTAGCCCACACTTTAATCTAAAACCGTTTGCAGGACATTTATTACAGGAACAGTCTCTTGCAACCTGAGGTTATAAATCATAAAGCATATTATAACATTTGGTAACGGGCCCAGATCTTTAAGCACAACGACATGTAACCCAATAGCTAAACAGGTCAAAGGTTATAGCACACTTCTGCAATGCCACTCAGCTTCCCTTTTTCATACAAAGGTTTGCATGAGACCACACAACATCACCAAAAACCCTCTTTACACTCTGGGAAAAGATTAGGCTTAGAATGGGCTTATACACACAGGCCGTCAGGAACGTCTCGCGCTCATTTCCTGCTGGCCTCATTCATCCACCAGAGTCTGCTGTCTTAACCTCCACCCGTTATCAGAAGCCCCTCCGCGCCCTCCATTACGAGCCCCACTGGAGCACTTCACGCCCAGACGAGTGGAAAATTATTTGGCCTCGCTTATGTTCCCCTTGTGCCGTTGTGAGTGTTAGTGACCTGGCTTCAACTTCACAGACATCCGACTAGTAAATGAATGCTTGTTACGAACTGGTTCTGTTTTGATTCTTTTGTTCCAGTGCAAAAGTCATTATAATGCAACAAAAATATAGCGATAAACAACAGTATTTAACTAATGAATTATTACTTTATACAACAGTTCTTTCTGGTTCTCGAATCTGATTGGCTGAGAGCCGTGCAATATTGTAGTGATAACTGTAGTATTTTACAAATACTACATTTGTTGTACCACGAACTGTAGTCATAAGAGTTTTTTAGGTGAGAATGTAGTTGTTTAGACCTGAAATATGTGACTCATATTTAATCATAGCACTTATTTTACAATTTGTTTAGACGTTTTGAGATGGGAGCTCCAGGCCGTCAGCGGCCATTCAGTGCTCATGTACCCGCCGAGAACAGCTTCATCTCGGCCAGTGCTTCGGGGAATTTGCCGCTGGCTCTTACGCTGCATTCATACGGGGCATCGGCGTCAACGCTTGATGGAGGGCGTGTCTGAAGCTTGGTGCTGACGCGACTGTCATAGTAACAGCCAATCGCATTACTTTCCAGTGTTGCATGAATGCAATTGCATAAGGTGATCTGATTGGCTGACGCCTGTATTGGCACTTGAAAAGTTGAGAAATTTTCAACTTCTGCTGCGAGCAACACGACGGAACCCACAATTCAGTTCAGCAACGTGTGACATCACCCATTCAAAGTAAATGAGTAGCGTTAACGCCGACGCCCCATGTGAATGCAGGTTTATAGTCGTTAAACATGAGATATAATTAATTTTGGGTACATAAAACAGGCAATCTTTGGTCTTATTAATCTATTACTTGTTCCTGATCAAATCGAATTGGGCAATGTTAAATTTAATAATTGAATATTAAGACTATATTTAACTTACATCCTGTAAAGCACTGCTTTTGTTTGACTAAACTGTACAATTGTGTTTATTTCCTAATGTCATTTATAATGGCTATTGTTGTTAATTTAAATATTGTTGTTCAATAAATATTATACCAGTAGCCGTGCAATATGGCTGTATATCAGCACACTGTGATTACCTACGGCCGAATCTCAGCCGTGCTGATATACGAGACTGTTCTCCTCCAAAAAATGACCCTATAGGTCGTTTTTTCAAGCACCTTTTTACAACCTATATTTACGTTTTAAAGTCATGCGCCCTCTAGCTGGTGTAAAAATAATGACAGTGTCGTGTTACGTCTGTCGTCATGAAATGACGTATGACCGTCTTTACCAATCAAAATGTGTGTTCATTTAAATGCAATGTGTGGACTTTTTACATGGTCCCTTACCTACCATTTGTCCTTTTTCCATTTAGCAAAACTAATTTTTTTTATTAAATACTACACCTAACCCAACCCTAAACCTACCCTTAGTGCATATACACTTTATGAGCACATGCGTTCCCTGGGATCGAACCCACGATCGCGTGATCACATGATTGCATATTGTTATATATTGCAATGCTCTGCCAATTGAGCTATGCAAAACCTGAAATTTGACACAGATAAAAGGAAACAATGCATTAAAATTAAAGTGTCCTGTTGTCGATAGGAGGACATGTTGTGATATACAGCCATATCACATGGGTACTTGTGTGATATTGCTCATATATACAGTAAAAGGAAGTGCTTTGATTCCTGGGAATATCTATGAGTCTTAATTCAAATGAAGCACTGAATTAAATATAATTGGTTCACTGAAGCTGAGTCTGAATGAACTGATTCATCTACTGCACAGTGATCATGAGATATTTACTGATCCTGATGATGGACTAAATATTTAGATGAAGTATTTTCTGCAAAGGCATAAGGAAGAATTTCCTTGTGCTGTTTAACTTCACGCTGTGCAAATGACAGTATAGGATGTGAGTTTTTCCTCAAGCGTGTATATTTGCATTTGTGTATGATGGCACGGCCTTGAGGTTTGTTTTTCTGTGTTTTATTTTTTCTTTATTGGTCTAAAGCAACATGGTTATGAAGCAGTTGCCGGCAGCTATGTGCTCATGGGTTTTTACTGTAGGCATAAATTAAGCAGCTATCCTCCACTATCTGCATGTTAATGAATCTCAGAAATGAATCCTGTTTGTCCTACACAAGGAAGTTACACTTATATTCATTACCAAATGAAATCAGTTCAGTGAGTGTTCAACAGTGTTCAACATTTCACATAAGATAATATACATATATACATACTATATTCAGCAAGGATGCATTAAATTGATCAAAATTGACAGTAAAGATATTTATAATGTTACAAAAGATTTCTATTTCAAATAAATTTTCTATTCAGCAAAGAATCCTGAAAAAAGTATCACTGTTTCCGCAAAAAATACTGCGCAGCACAACTGTTTTCAATACTGATAATAATAACAAATGTTTCTTGAGCAGCAAATCAGAATGATATTAGAATGATTTCTGAAGGATCATGTGACACTGAAGACTGGAGTAAAGATGCTGAAAATTCAGATTTGCATCACAGAAATAAATTGCAATTTAAAATACATTCAAATAGAAAAGAGTTGTTTTAAATTTTAATAATATTTAGCATTTTTTTCTGTTTTTACTGTATTTTTTGATCAAATAAATGCAGCCTTTGTGAGAAAAATCTAACTGATCATATATACACATATATGTATATGCGTTTATACTCACCCTAGTGTCTCCTTCAGGAGCGAGGGGGTCTGTCATCCAGGATCCGAACCGAGACCCGGATGTTTTAATAGTGATTGCATCACTAATGCCGGTCAGCTTACCACAAGCTGCAGGACACACAACACACATTTAATTACACACACATATACTCACACACACTTTCTTACCATCACACACAAATTTAATGAGTTTGGTGATTTAATGCTGTAATATTATGATGAGTCTGATTCAGTCATAATTACTGTGGTAATCTTATATCTTGGAATGAAGATTCTGGTTAAATACTTTAATTGAGTCACACTGAGCTTCATTATGATCTTTCACAACGAAGAGCGAGAAAAAATTGCTTCTGTTTTTCTTTCACCTCAACACTTTCAATTTTATTTCTTGAAGTCACCATGAAATGGCGATCACAACCAGATTTAGTTCCATAATGTGATATATATATTCAGTTGCACACAATAAGATGTGTATTAAGAAAGCTAACAGCTTTTTTGATGTTCATGTTGACTTACAGTAACATACTGTAAATGGGTCGAGCTGGTGAATGTAGCTACATTGATAATATATGAATACATATGAATGTTTTAATGTGTGTGACAGAGAGAGAGAAAATATGATGTGCAGATAAAACAAGATAAATGTCAAAAATGATGGTGTTTGACATCCTGTGATGTTGATAGTGAGTGTAATAACTGTGATGTATGTGTGTCAGTTTGTGTGTGTATTTTCCTGCTCAGCCTCCCGCATTCAACACACACACACACACACTTACACATGCTTGAGATTAACACACTGAGTAATCTGTTGTCTGAAGGGACATACAGGCCTAAATTATTACGCTACTATCTTTAGACTAAAGCCCTGATTCTCTCAAACTGCAGACACACATCTGCAGAAAAATACACAATCTTCTTACACAATGAAATGGAACAATGTGCGTGATTATTGATTTATTTTTGTCATACAGAAAAAATTCACATGTGGAAAGAGCACATGTGGGACTGCTAAATTCATGTGTTTTGATAAATCTGCATCAAAATGGCATTTGAGGATTTATATTTGAACAAGTGAAACTAGATTTTTACATTTCTGATGAAAATGTAAGTGGTGGCGACGTGGCGTAAGTCTGATCGCTTAAAGTAATAGTAATGCACCTCTCCTCGACCAAATACAAGTTCATTTGTGTCACGTGTGGGATGAAATTGTACATGGGAATTTGTGAAATTCCTTTGGTTTTCCTGTCAAGGTTTTATATTCATTAGAAGCGATGCACATGGATGAAACTCAAGTGTGTGTGAAACAGAGAGATAAATCAGAGTTGTTTTAAAGCCATATTGATCGTACAGTGAAATTGGCCCAGATTTCTCTTCCAGAAACTCGGCATGTAGACGAGAGAAAGATGATACACACCAGAGAACAGATGCCGATGTGTGTGGATGCTGGGAAGTGGAAGCTGTGATGGTGAATGCATAATTTCACTCTTTTATAGCTCAAGAGACTTTAACCGAGTTCTCAATTGTGATTCATTTAAGTATCAACTATGTCTCAGATGCTTCTACTAAAATAAAAACAGACCCATTTGAGAGAATAGATACAGTAAGAGACAAAAACGTTCTAAGAACGTTTTGCTAACGTTAACATGAAGTTATGAAACATTATTTCTGAATGTTCCCTGAACGTTCCAAATGTCCAGTTTTTTAAATGTTTAAAAAAATGTTTTTTTCTTGGTTATACGAATGTTAAGGGAACATTCCATTTTATCATTCTACAAACATGTGGGAAAGTTACTTTTGAATGTTTTCTGAACATTCTAAAACAAGTAGTAACATTTTTAAAAAAAAACTAAAACATTTCAAAACAAATGAATGCTGTATAAATAATGTTTTTATGTTAACATTTTGAGAACATTGTTAAGACCAGATCTCACAAGCAAACGACTATTTTACAAGATGGTGATTTTGTATGAATTCGTATGATGTGAATCATCGAAAACATGATTTTTAAAGGGAAAAAGGAAGCACAAAAATTAGCCACAAAAAAGTTACAAATTACCATGAGATTTTGGTGTATTTTCCCCACCAGTGTTTTTTTTTTTTTTTGATGCCAGCATTTTTGATCATTTTCACAAAACCTTTATGGCCCCCAAAATATTTTGTTGTACGAATATCTGAACATGCAATAGGCTATATATATATATTTTTTTTTTACAACAGTTCTTTCTGGTTCTTGAATCTGATTGGCTGAGAGCTGTGCGATATTCTCCCAGTATCAGCACTGGTACCATTTCACCGTTTGTATAACTTGCGGCGACTGTCATGGCGGTCAAGCGAATCAACCATATTTTTTATAGTTGTTGTCACGAAATGTAGTTTAAAGAGTTTTTTAGGCGAGACAGTAGTTATTTAGACCTTAAATATGCGACTCATATTTAAACATAGCGTCTGTTTTACTATTTATTTTGACGCTTTCGCAGATGCGAGCTCCAGGCCATTCAGTGCTCGTGTACCCACAGAGAACAGCCCAGTCATTTGGGTATTTGCCGCTGGCTCTTCATGCATTCTTTTTTTATCAACACTTAAATGTGGGCAAGTTTCATAAAAAAAAAGCTACATTTTGAACAAAAAGCTGAGAAATTGTGTTTTTGTCAGACAATGTCCGGATCACATTCAGAATGATGATCAAATCATATGGAGTAGATCGCTTCCATCAACACCCTCAAAGCTTGAACAGTCCTATTCGTGGGTCGACATTTGTGACCCTGGACCTCAAAACCAGTCATAAGTCGAACGGGATATTTGTATCAATAGCAAACAATACATTGATTGTATGGGTCAAAATTATCGATTTTTCTTTTATGCCAAAAATCATTAGGATATTAAGTAAAGATCATGTTCCATGAATATATTTTGTAAATTTCCTACCATAAATATATCAAAAATGTATTTTTGTGAGTGGATATGCATTGCTAAGGACTTCATTTGGACAACTTTAAAGGCGATTTTCTCAATATTTTGATTTTTTTGCACCCTCACAGTCTAGATTTTCAAATAGTTGTATCTCGGCCAAATATTGTCCTAACAAACCATACATCAATGGAAAGCTTATTTATTCAGCTTTCAGATGATGTATAAATCTCATTTTTTTTTAAAAAAATGACCCTTATAACTGGTTTAGTGGTCCAGGGTCACATTTCATTCTGTAACATTTGGACGCTCTGATATGTTGTTAAATGTTTAATAATCTCATTATTTTACATGTGCATAAGCAATGCTTCTATCACTTGTTTCTGCTGCTTCTTCGCCTGTGTATGGATCTGTACTCTTTCAGAAGATGTGTAATAGCGGCCCCTACCGTGTAACAGTGAAAATGTGGATTGCGGTTGTGTCTAGAAGGATAGAGCTACGGCCAGAAGTGACACAAAATCTCGCCATAAAATAACAATAAATTCATTTTATTAACGTCTACACCTACCCCAACCCTAAACCTACCCATACAGTAATGCAAATACAGTAATTAATTGTTGTTCAGCATGACAAAAATGACGCAATATTGATGTGCGCATGCCCAGTAGGACAATCTGGCCGTAGCTGTATCCTCTCTAGCGCTAACCGTGGATTGGCCCCAATTTGCTGGAAAATTCCGTCAATGGCAGGGAAAGAGCTACAGATTGGCTCCATTTACTTCCATTAAAAGTGCCTAGATGTTATGCCACTGTTGTTGATTAAGCTTATTTTGCACACTCAGATATAAACAGTGTTAATCCAAGATCATGTTCTGCTTGCTTAAACCATGTTGAGAAAACATGTAAATTTCTGTGTCAACGGTGTGTCTTACCGAGCTTCTGCATGCATGCGCGTAGCCGCTCCTCGAGACTAACCACACGGGAGTGCAGGTCATCGTAGTCGTAGGCTCCCATCTCCTGCTGGAGGAGGCCGAGGCTGGCCGTCAAGTTCTGCACCTCCTCCTTAAACTGCTGAACCAGCCGGGCGTCGGCTTTGTACTCCTCGAGTACGGGGATTAGCGGACGCAGCTCCGCCATTTTTGCCTTTATGGCCTGCAAATACGTAATGTGGGAAAGTTGGAAAGTCTGGCTTACTTGTACATTGTGAAGCCTGTCTGAGCCCTCGCTAGTCTAGGTGTTGAATAGGGTGTGTGCATTAATCAATGTGTTTGTTTGTCTGGAAACTCCTAAAAATAAATGTTTACAGCAATTGAGTTTCACTATATATGCCGCAGAGTATGTGGACACCTACACACCACATCAATATGTGCTTTAATTTCAGAACCATTAGCATTTATAATGAGTTAGTCATCTATAACAGCTTCTACTCCTCTGGGAATTTAGATGCTGGGACATGGATGCGGTGATTTGCTCCTGAGCGTCAGTGAGGTCAGGTACTGATGTCGGGTGAGCGCCAAAGATCGCATAAATCTTCTTTGTGCAGGTCAGTCAAGTTTCTTCCATGTTAGACAACTACACTCTAAAAAATGCTGGCTTGTTTCAATCCTTGATATGGTCAAATATAGACAACCCCAACCGTTGTGTCCATATTTGACCCAAACATGGGATGAGATAAATAATTCTTTATGAACCTCGCTAGAGCAAAAAGAGCCCTGTTTTCTTATAAAACAAGTGTGCTTTTATTGAATGTGCACTTGTAGCATACTTTAAATTTTAAAATAATATTTTTAAAAAACTACTTGCAGATAACGCTTTCAGATATGTTTCTTAACACACTTAAGTACACATAAAAAGTGAACATTGTAATACTGTCAAAAGTTTTACTTTAAAGTACATTTTAAATCATTCTGTTTTAATAATTTTTGTTTGAATTATTTTGATGTTGCATACTAAAGCACATGCAAAGTACTTGATTATAATTTTAACTGAGAGTGTTATTTGATATTACTTTTTTTAAATGTACAAAATTGCAATTTCATCGTTACAAATGTGTAATAATTACACATATATTTAAATACATGATTTACAAGTTTCAATAGAAATGACCTTAAAGCATATTTTAATTCTCCACAAGTGCTTGTCAGTACATTTGGCAGAATAATTCAAGCATATTTCAAAGACTATTGAAGTAATTATGAAATTATGTACTTGATGTACTTGAGTGGGTCAAAAGCACTCTAAAATTCAGCTAATTGCATTTTACATAGTGTCCTTGATTTAATACATATGTTAGAGTTTATGTAGATGAAAATAATTTAACTAGGTGTCCACATACTTTTGGCCATTTTTTTTGGTCCCCATGAGGAAAACAGCTTATAAATTGTAATAAGTGATTTTTTTTTGTTGAAAATGTAAAAATGTAGAACGTTTCTGTGATGGGTACAGGTGGGTTAGGGTTAGGGGACAGAATATACAGTTTATACAATATAAAAATCATAATGTCTATGGAAAGTCCCCATAAAACATGAAAACCCAAAGTGTGTGTGTGTGCGTGTGTGCTTGTAGAGCCAGTGAGAGACCAGAGGCCAAACTGCAGTAAAACTACTGAGATTCGTATAAAAATGATAGATCTACAAACATTTATCGACGAAATCAAGCGCTCTGAACACGGTAAACAATTGGGAAAAGACTTTATTAGTTATCGTTTAGAATGCAACAGCAGAAAGGGACACATGCTGAAATTACAACTCACATACAACAATGTGATGTTAAAGATTAAATTCTTTACTTCCAAAACGCATATTACTTCAAAAACCAAAGATTCATAGTGACAAATAATAAGAGTAATAATAAAAAAAACTTAAGCACTACTAGCAAAGATGAGAATAATAATGGTAGTAGTAGTAGTAATAATAATAATAGCAATATATCAATGAAACTAAATAATGTAGATCATATAAATAAAACGTAACAATTCTTTAAGGTAGCATGCAGGAGGAGATCTGATTGGTGGTTGGATAAGGGAGGGGGAGGAGTGTTTCTTACAGCTAATGTCGTATAGAATATGAGAATCGTGACATAAACAGCATGATTGACGCCCACTTCAGCCAATCGTGGGTTAGACCTGCCTCTTCTGGCCTCTGGCTCTCCTATCATGTCTTTATAGTTAGCCCTGCAAGCAAGAAACAACACACTCAGCACAGGGAGCTAACTCGCTAACCTATCTAACACATTCACGTGCTCTCACAGTCACACACGCACACGCTCATGTACTCGCACAAGCACGCTTGTGTTAGAGTGCAAACAATATTACATTCCATGCATGTGTCACGTAGCATGCAAAGTGTGTGTCACGGGATTATGGTACATTATAGGAACTGAAATGTGCAGATCCTTTATTAATGTTTAATATTTTGATTTTTTACGTAATTTTTACTTGTTTAACTTTTTATTCTTTATTATAATTACTCATTTAATTACATTTTTTTAAATGTAAAAAACCCTGAATCTTTACAGTTTTGCACTAACAGTGCATTTGCATATTACATTTGCACAAAAGTTCACTAATTATTTGGATCGAGGTCTGCACATTTCACAAAATTCGCACAGGCATTTATAGGTGTGCATGCAGTCTGTAGTGCTCTAGTGTGTGCGCGCTGTATCCATACGGTCTGATGTGTGGATTCATGTGAAGTGTGTGCAGTTCTTGCATATAATTGTGTGTTTACCTTGTATTGCTTGGCGATGTTTTGTTTGTGGTTCTCTTCCACCTGTTTGAATTTGGTCTCCAGGCCTCGGAGTTGATCTTCCATCTTCACCACATACTGCAGGTCCCTCTGGGTCCGCTGGTCCAATACTTGGATTGATTGCGTCATGTTTTGCACCTACACACACACACACACACACACACACAGGTATCAGAGATATAATGCAAAATTATATTTATTAAAAATGTTGAAATTGTAATATATATATATATATATATATATTCAATATATTTATTGCTTAATTCATATTCATTTAATTCATATTCATTATTGGTATTGCTATGAATATATATATATATATATATATATATATATATATATATGTTACTGCTTTTTATATTTAATATATTTATTATGATTTGTTTCAAAAATATTGATTTTTATATATATATTTTATGGCAGAATATTATTTTTAATCATTGGTGCTTTTGTCAAAAAGAACATTTTCATAAAATTAAATTTTGTAAAATTATTGTTATTATTGTTATTAATATATATAGCTTTATATTTATTCAATATATTTATTATGATTTATTATGATTTCTTTTTTCAAAAATACTGTATGTATATGTATTATTTTTTTATTTTTTTGATGACAGAATATTCTTTTTATTTTATGGCAAAATATATTTTTTATTAACTGGTAATTTGTCATCAAAAATAACATTTTCATAAAATTCAATTTTGTAAAATTATTGTTATTAATGTTATTTGTACTGTGTGTATATATATATATATATATATATATATATATATATATATATATATATATATGTAATGCTTTATATATAATTAATATATTTTACAAAATACATATTCATTATTGGTATGGCTATATATATATTGTTACTGCTTTATACTGTATATATCTAACATTTTTTTTTACAATTTTTTCAAAATGTTGGGTATATATATATATATATACCCAACATTTTGAAAAAATTTTAAATATATATATATATATATAGTTTTGATAGAATATTCTTTTCAACAATTTGTAATTTGTCATCAAAAATAAATTCAATTTTGTAAAATTATTGTTATTAATGTTACCGCTATATATATAAGAAATGTCTAAAAATAACTACTCTAAAATCATCTATAAATAATGAATCTCGTGACCTTCAGAAAACTAGCGAGTTCTGTATCTATTCCAAGTCTGCTAATGATTTGATGTGTCCGAGGAGTTGCATCATTGTCTTTCTGAGGAAAGGCTGTTTGCCTCTGCGCCAGTCGTGTTCCAGTGGAACTCATTAACTCTGTGTGTTTGTGAATGATACTGTTGTCTGCGAGATTACACTCATGCCTCTAGGTCACTTTGATCTCTGGAGGAAAACTCTGGTTGTCATAGATTCGGTGTCTGTGGCAACTTTGCGTTTAAGGTAATGTGATGCCCAAGGGCAAACCAGCAGAGCATTATGGGTCGGGAGGTCACCTTCTCCAGTAGCTGGCGGAGTTGTTTGGTGCGGGCGTCTCTCGAGCACATGGTCTGCTGAGGTGCAACGACCGTACACACACACCTGCCCTCGCTGTCCTGAGCCGAGCTGTACACCTGCCAGGACTCCTCTGGGTTAGCGGGTAAAACCTGTGAGAGAGCGGAGAGAACGAGAAGGGTGATCTTACCAAGTATTACAACATCTAAAGTTCATAGTCTCATTTATAATCCCATACTCATTGGCATTACAAACACTTGACACAAGATTACATAAAACCCCATCTGTTCAGACCACGCCCATATCCCCACCCACCAATCAGAATGCAGCAGCATTGCATTTACTACCAGGAAGACAAACATCAGTCTCATTCACGCACACAAAACTGCTGTTGAGTTACATCCAATCACAGTCAGTCTGGAGATAGTGAGAGTGATGAACAGATGGAGGATTGACGAACATCCGCTGGTGCAGGTCCAAAGAGCCCTAAATCTCCAAACCAATGGTGTACTTATGGAATGTTACCACACTGCAAACACTTTGATTCCAGCTGCTTTGCAGTCTTTTCATGTTATATTTGTATACAAGTTTTTGTCCACTTACAACTGTGAAAGTGAAAATGACTGTGGAAGAACTACACAAGTGCGTTACATTTGTTTTTAAATGTTACTACTTTGTTTCATTCAGTTGTTCTGTTTTGGAACTCAAGAATGTGCCCACACAAGACACGTTCGCTCGAGACATAAGACGCTGTGTCAAGTTTGACTTTTTAAACCGTATCTTAAGACATATTTAACTCACTGAATGGTATTTTCTGTATCTCATTCTAGTGAAATCGCAAACATGCTCCTGATATTCACTGACATAGCCTATAGCAGCAGTTCTGGTTCATTAAAATAAAAAAGTTTTGTTAGGGCAAATTAGAACGCTCATATTCAAAGCGAAAACATTACAAATTTTAATATTAATGAGCTAAGCGTTCGAAATTCCACGACATCACAAGCAGCGTGTCTGTGAACGCCACTTTCTGAAAACGAGAAAGAACGCGCAAGGAGGCGAGACGCGTTCCTGCATTCGGAAATTAAAATAAAAGTATAGTAGGCTACATAATGCAAAAGAATAACGCCCCCGTGTGAACGCCCCTTACAAAAACGCGGAGTTGCATCGCGCTGCTATATGCGCGAATGGATTTTTTTTACATGTTAAATGCTTAATGTCTGAACTTTTCATTTGAATTTTCAGGGAAAATAACCCGGCACTTACTCCTATACTCCGGTCCGGATAGCCGCCCTGCGCCGCGGTCAGTTTGGTGGTGTTGAGCCCCACCAGTGATGGCAGAGTCTGGGACATCCAGTTGGTGATCATGGCCATGGTGCTGAGCACCACACCGATCTTCAGCAAAGGCACGGACATCTCTGCGCACTGACCCAAACTCTCATTCTACACAAGCCACCGGGGAACCGTAACGGCGAGCATCGCTGCCCGTGAGCGCCTCGTGCATCACCATCATCCGCATCATCTCCTCTAACGGTCCCGGTTCGGACGGTCTCAGGGTGCTCATCTTGATGTATGCCGTTGGTTGAATCCGGTGTGGTTAAAGTGATGAAAACCGAGCAGTGGTGACCCTCGTCTCCGCGCTGGTCCCGTCTGGTGCCTTTTCTGTTATCCAAGCCTCTTTTGTGTGCGTTCACGCCCTTATTGGTCCGCCTTCCCAACGCAAGTGAATTACTCTGGATGGATTACAACTGCACACGCCGACTGCTCTCCGTGGATGAGAAAGGAGGCGGCGCCACGCGCTCCTATATAAGGAGAGCGCGAAGAGCCCCTGTGGGCACGAGACTCTCCACCAGGGATTTGCACTTGACAACGGATCGAGTTAATGGCCCGATATTGTCATAGCCACGCGCCAGGAAGGTTGTAAACGAAAAATCCCAATGTCACGCCCCATTCCAGGTCAGCGTGAGTGAGTAATGATCACATTTCTTCCGCGCTCTCCCTCTTACTATTCCCATATTAACTGTCACTACCAGTGTGCAAATTATACAGACATTCAGGGGCGTCAAATTTTCTGTCAGTAGCCTAGTTTTCGCGGCACAAGGTTCTTTTCGCGATTAAACTATTGTTTTAAACAAAACTTGTAATGTCACTTGTGGCTACTGAAAAGAATTTGAATTTAAACAGACAGCTGAAGGGTTATTTTAAAAAGCACCCTGCATAAATCACTTACATCAGTGTTTTTCAGAAATATAGCAAAGAACTCACAAGATGTGTCACGAGACATCAGAGGTATATATTAAACGACTGGGAAATAAAGGGAAACATAGGGGGCATATGTGGTTGGAATATCTTTATTGCAGCCTTAAACATAATATCTGACATGCACATGCGTAGATGGATTGTTGGTGAAAACTGAAATATAGACTATAAAAAGACAGAGAATCCCGAAAACGAATCCCTACACATTCAGTGCCCAAAGTGCATTTACTCAGTTTGCATTAGAATGACTCTAGCGCCCCCGTGTCGTGATCGGCGGTACTGTGGTGCAATTACACCGACTACAATCTGGCAGCATGACAGAACGAGTAGTGTGCGGTCTCATGCATCACTTGGTTAACACCTATTATTCACAGACCTAGACATGCCAGTGAGTAGTCGTGACACAGTAAGAGGTGCAAAACGCGTCATAGTTAGATGTGCACGAATCCTGATACCTTAAATAACCAAATAATATAAATAAACTGGGGAGACCGGGACTGTTTGTCACACTTCTTACTCCAGTGAATATTTCGCTGGGTAGTTTTATTTCTTTCTTATTACTTTAAAAAAAAAAGTTTTTGTGTGTTTGTGGGTGTATGTAAGTAAGTTAGGCTGCACATAAAATCTTTTGAATATTTTTCACTGTTTTGCAGGAAAAGAGATGCAGTTCATGTTGTATGTTGAACTTTATTCCCCCTGCAGTTGGGAATTTAGTCAAACTACTGTCACAACGGGAACCTGTTTAAAACGGATTTAAGAATGTTTTTTTTTTCTTCTTTGAAATATGAAACAAGTATTGCTGAACAATGTAGAAGATAGCATAAATTGAGTTTAAAATGACAAAATATATCACATACAGCACGTGACAACCTATCAATTGTCTTGAGAATACAGTTATAGTTTATAGGATAGTGTTCGCAGTTATAAAATGTATTCATATCTTCTTTGTCTTTTATTTTTTTTAATATACATTCTCAGTTGTTTAATAAATAAGTTGTTTTTTTTTTGGATAAAAACATGAATATGTCAAAGGTACTGCACTTTCCACAGACTGACCTTTGAGAGAGAGAGAGAGAGAGAGAGAGAGAGAGAGAGGCTGAGAGAGATTCAGGGAGTGTCAGGCATCCAGTTGTGTCTCTGTCAGCATATCCAACCTCACTTTAATAAAACATCACACAGAAAACATCTAAAACATTGAATCTAGGGCAGATATTCTTTCCGGGCCTGTCACTGTCTATTTTACACACACACACACACACACACACACACACACACATATTTGTTTGTTTGTGGATCAACAATGATCTGATCTTTCTGTACTGGCCTTAAAGGACTAGTTCTGCCATTATTTATTCAGTCTCACCTGTATGATTTCCGGTTTCCCGTAGAACACAAAAAGAGTTATTTTTAACAGAATGTCCAAGGTGTCCTTTTCCTTAAAATGAAATTGAATGGTGCCCATTGTTGTCAGGCAAGTTTGAAATTTCAGGCTGAATAGTTGAATGGACTACTTTTATAATGTTTTATTCTCATTTTTTTCAGAGCTCAACAGTCCAAGTCCCCATCTGCTTTAATTGTACGGAAGTGAGCAGCTCAGCTATTCTGCTAAACATCTACTTTGGTGCTCCATGAAAGAAACCAGAGGTTTGGAGCAACACAAAGGTGAGTAATTGATGACAGTTAAATATCTTCTGGACATGACATCCTTGTAGATAATGTGGTTACCACACTGGTTGCATTTTGTGTGAGAGGAGATGGAGAGAGACATAAAAGAGATGGAGTGAATGAATAATAGAGCCATAGAAACAGAAGGTCACTTCAGCACAAATCACTCTGGGCTTGAATTTGTTTGGCCTTGGGATCTCTCTGTGTGTGTGCCAATGAACAATGCAACTTGAATCACATTGGCTTGTTTTTTATTTCAGATTAATGAGCAACATATCCACCGCACATAGACTACTAGAACGCTCTCAATGTTTAACTGACCTTGTGTCACAGCCTTGGACTTATATACACTTATCTACAAATTAGCGCCTTTGGGAGGTTGTTTTTCATATTTGATGTAACATTTGGTCTCATTAGTTCTCTGTAAACTTTGTGAACCTGTCCATGTTAATTAAATACTTATTTCGAACCTAGGTTTCTTTCTGGCTCTTGATAAAAGCTGACAGTTTTTTAATTACAAAACTGTGCTAAATAAACACTTTTCAATTAAGCAATTTTTTGGCTAATGAATCAAACAATCAAACGTAATGCCAAATGTCTATGTTGATTCATTTATTTAACATCAGGAATTTAATTGGGTTTATTGGCTATTTCTCTCTGCACATTAACACTAGAATATAAAAGACAACACATGTTTTTTTTTATTATATAGAAATATGAGTGGTTTTATGAAGTTAAGACATCAAATTAATTGTGCTTGTGGTATTAAGCAGGGAATTGATCAAATGGATAGTTTTAACATTTAACCCTGACCAATGAGGTTAAAGCTAAACCTTAAAGGGGACTTATAATGCCCCTTTTACAAGTCTCTGGTGTCCCCAGAATGTGTCTGTAGAGTTTCAGCTCAAAATACCCCACAGATCAGTTATTATAGCTTGTCAAATTGGCCTCTATTTGGGTGTGAGCAAAAACACGCTGTTTTTTGTGTGTCCCTTTAAATGCAAATGAGCTGCTTGTTCCGGCCCCCTTTCCAGAAGAGGGCGGAGCTTTAACAGCTTGCGCTTCGGTTGCTCAACAACAACAAAGCTAGACAATCTCACGCAGCAAAAATGAGGATTTTCGATAACAGTGTTCAGCCTTACATTGTTCAAACCGGAGTCGACACTGATGGAGAGACTCAGGAAAAAGTTACAACTTTTAGAATGAAACTGGATGTTTCTGAACAGTTAGTGGATAAATTTATGTAGTTGCTGTGGAGTTGATTCAACTCATCGACTAGCATGTGCCGTCATTTTGTGCAAATCCAGTGTTGAATTGACCCTTGTTTGTGAAGCAGTCCGGCGTAAAATGACGGCATGGTAACAACACTCTACTACAACAACTCTTCCTCTTCTCTAAAGCAGCCCAACATGGCCTCGTTCCCTTTGTTGTGTGTTCTCAGGGGCAGGGTTTATGTAAATTTTAGGGTTATTGATGTCACTAACATGGGAAGAAGCTCATTGTAGTCCCTACCAGCCGTTTGTTGTAGTCCTTAAACAGCGAATTCTTTAAAAGAAAATATCTCCCATTGCATTGAACTTTGAGTGTGTAACTTTGCAGATGTTGTTTGTGCTCTAACAGCAACATTACACACTAAAGTTAAAAAAGTGAAATCATAATCAACTACCCCTTTAAAGGGATAGTTCGTCCAAAAATGAAAATTAATTATATCATTATTTACTCACCCTCATGTTGTTATTTTTTGTCATATTTGAAACTTGACAGCATCCGTTGACATTCAGTTTCATTGGAAATGAGCAGCGTAAACGTTCTGCCAAACATCTGCTTTCTTGTTTAACAAAAGAAGTTATTCATAAGGGTTTGGAACGACATGAAGGTGAGTACATCGTTTTTTTTTATCTGTGGGTGAACAGCTTCCTTAATCTGTATGTTCTGCACAAATACATGGATTAGTTTTACAAAACACTCGTCTGTTTGGGTCAGGTACATATTGCTATTAATTCCGAAACAAGATCTGCAGTAAACGTCCAATATGAATGTTTTATAGCTCTGTTCTCTAAGGCAACAGCAATCAATTTTACTTTCATCAATGAGAAAGAAGCAAAACCGTAATCTCAAATTGGGATTCCCTTTAACACTGTTCCTTTTATCATCTTTAATAATTCATGTGTAGGCTGTGCGATTTCTGCAGCCCCCAGCAAAACGATAATATCCTGTACTGTAGATCAGGAGCGCTAGATGGTGGTTGGTTCAGAGTGTACCAGCAGAAGCCATCTGAGCTGTTGGACAGAAGGATACTGTGGCAGCAGTAACTCATCTATAATGGTCTACAGTAAAGCCTTCAGCTTCAGGCTGCGTGTAAAAAAAATAGTCCAACATGATATAAGTGATTTATCAATCGGTCTCTACAAGAGTGCTGGATACCTCCCTAACGGTTCTGCAGTGTGTAGAGAGGAGGAGGAGGAGGAGGAGGAGAAGTCCGTGTTTTCAGAAGTTTTCTTCTGCAGAAACTTCAAATGCTCGGCCTGACTCTGGGCCCTGGTGCCCGTGGTACTGCAGAGGTGTTTGGAACGGAGCCCTGCTGTTTGAACATTTACTCTCCCCTTCCCCTGCATTTCCACTGCGTTCTCCAAGCAGTCTGTTCTTCCTGCTGTTTTCAGTGGTAGTTTATAGAATATCCGTCTGCAGCTGAAATATTACTGCTTCAAAACATAGGGATTTATTTTGTGATTTAAAAAAATATATATATCTTGGTGCTGTGTGTGAACAGATGGTAGATTTTCTTAAAAGAAAAAATGAGTGGTGTTTGACTATGCAAAATTCACAGGCAAGATTAAGGGGTGTTTTGGGTGGTTGCCAGGGTGTTGCAATGCCCGATTACATTACTTTCCCACCGCAGCACTGCCCCCACTGTCGTTTTGCTTTTTTATAAAAGTAAAAAACCATTTACTTCAGTTGGACAATGGATGCTGCAATTATAAACTGAAAGTGTCTGCTCTGCTCCATACAACACGTGCAGCAGGAGACAATCATGTGATGAGAGTAAGAAGAGATGACTGACAGGACGATGGCGGGTGCCGTTTGGTGCACAACAGATCATTGACAAACAGGGTAGAGTAGGGGGAAAACGCCCCAATTTAACTTTTTCTGTGAAGCAAAAGTTAAATGTGTCTAGAATAGATATCCTAGTTTTCAGTGACAATGACATACATTGTAAACCAAGTATGAAAAATGTCCAGAGTTTCATGTTATTGGATTTTTAACAAAAATTACATTTGTACCGTGGGGGGGCGTTTTGCCCCACAGGTGGGGTAAAATGCACTCCAGGGTGGGGCAAAATGGCCCCACTCTGACAACGCAGTTTGTTTTATACATTTACACCAAAATCAGAGTATAAGTAGTTTTAGCTTAAATTTAAAAAGACAAGCTAAAACAACAGTAGATAAATGAGAATATTTATTAATGAACCATGCTGAAAACCAGCCTATTTGAAAATTATTGTTAACTGATGCTAACTGGCTAGCTAACTAATTAGCTGGTGCTAACTTGAGGTAATTTTTAAATATAAAGTCCAAATATTTTTATTCAACCACCTAGTTAAATTACATTTGATGGAAAAACAAAGGATGTGATGTTCAGAACATTGTAACTAGAGTAATTATGATGGGGCGTTTTACCCCACAGACTGCGTTTGAAAAAAAAAATGTCATTCTGAAAATATAATTATATTTTCCTTAAATAACATGTTATACAGGCCTTACTATTATCATATCATATATAACTGTAATGTTCTGCAAAACAACAAGCTTTAAAACACCATTTTTCCTTACTGTTAAAAATGATATCACAATGATATCCGTTTTCTCTCAGGTACGTTGCCAGTATAAGCTTCACCATGAATACTTCCTCATCAACCTAGTCCATAGCAACAACAAAAGTGTATTTTGACTTTATCTAGTGGTTTTTTTGGGAAAATAGTAGGGGGCATTTTACCCCACTCTACCCTATCTTATCTTGTAAAATGTGTGGTCAGTACCGTCGCTCCCTATACACAGAGTACGCGTGCTTGCGAATTAGAAAGCGAAAGTAAAACGCGAGCGTGCATTCAAAAGCAATTTCAATATCCCTGATGCCTGCAAATTATATATAATACCGTAGGGTGTTCTGAATGGATGTTAGTGTATAGTGTGTTGGTATTTGATTGCTATGTTGTTTTGGATGGCTGCCAGGGTTATTGCTATGCTGCTAAAGTGTACTTAGTGATTTTTAGTGTGTTTCTAGGGTGTTTTGAATGGTTGTTAGTGTATTACTTTTCAGATGCTTGGTTGTTTTGGCCATTTGCTGATGTATTTCTATGTGGTTGCTAAGATTTTCTGACTCACTATAGTATTCTAGGTGGTTGCGAGGTGGTTTCTTAGTAAACAGCCTATCCATGTGTCTACAAGACTCTCTATATACTCATTCATAGCAAAATCATATTTCTGATTGCTAAAGCACACCTTTCCAAATCATTCATCTCCACAGCAAAAAAAAGAGATACTCAAAGTGCAGTAAACGCATGTTTATATAAAAAAAGTAGCGCAGTGGAATAGAAAAACATGTTCTGTGTGAACCGGTCCTTATGCATCTCTTTTTCTAAAACAGTGAACACACACACTTGCCCTTTCGCAGTTCAGATGCTACAGAATTATATAATGGACAACACAAGTATAAAGATTGAGTGCGTGCTGATGATTGATTGTCTGTCTAGTGATCGATTGGAGATTTCAAGAAGAGTGTGTGTGTGTGTGCGTGTGTGATTTATGGATTGTTAGAGAGAAACAATGAGTGTCAGGGGTGGTGAAATGCCATCATATAAACAACAGCTTGTGTTTCCTTTTAAATGCACACACGCTTTCCTTTTATCTCCTTTTCATACTCCAAACCAGACACAATCGATTAAAGGCAGAACCATTACTAATATGATAATTCTTCTTATCCACAGGCTAGATGATTCTCTTCAGTGAGACCATAATGATGACCTTTATCTCCATGAAGGTGATAAGACCATAGAAGACACGTATCTGTACCGTGGTAATCAAGAACTAATCTCATCCATTCTATAGCTGGGGGAGCTAAGCATTTAGAATGTGGATACATTATCTATTTCTCTCTCTCTCTCTCTCTCTCTCTCTCTCTCTCTCTCGTTAATGGAAGTTTGAATGGATTCTACATTTGGACTTGGGCTACATACTGAAATACGATTAGGACATTAACACAAATTGAAAAGACAGCATAAGCACCACTGGGACCAGGAGCATCAGGCCCACTGAACAGGGAACACGTGCCATGTCAGAGTTATGAGCTAAGTGGTTAATGCAAGAAAAAAAAATCCATATATATATATATAGACATTTGACATACACAATATATAACAAAAATTATATGAGATATAAATTTAAATTAAATAAAGTTTAAATAAATAAATAAAAATACATCTTTATTTATTTATTCATTAGTAACCTACAGTTATTGTAGGCTAAAAGAAAGTTGGCATAAATCAGTCGTTGCACGTCAGTTACTTTAAAAGTTTCTATCACCATCTCATCATGTCATAAGTACGGAGCCCCGCACATGACATGCAAGAAAAAAATTAAATCGTGCACACGATTTACTAATTCGTTAGCTCGATTTACTAAATCGTGCGCACGATTTACTATTACGTTCCCTCGATTTATAAATCATGTGCATGATTTATAAATCGAGGGAACAAAATAGTAAATTGTGCGCACGTTTTAGTAAATCGAGGGAATGAAATATAAATCGTGTGCACGTTTTAGTAAATCGGGGGAACGAATTAATAAATCGTGCCCACAATTTAGCCTACTATTTTTTTCCTGCATGTCATGTCCGCGACTCCTTACATTAGAACATTTTCTGTACAACAAAAAAATTTGATGATCACTGGCTGTCAAGTTTAGTTGCAGTTTTGTCTGGTTTACTAGAGACTGCGAAATCACCATGACAGGTGTATTTTGCTTTTCCTGTGTTGACGTATTTTGATTTAAAACAGGACATTTTGGGCGGAACATATCTAACACATAAATAAAGAGCTAGTTTATTAGAAATAAGTGCAATTCTTTTGTCATATGTCTCCTAGGACTTTGAAGCTTGATGCTTCTTCCTGCATTTGCCTGAAAATTCCTGTCAAACAAACTCAACGTCCTCCAATCAGTGGTGATCAAACAATGAGGGTAATATTACCTACTCAATGCTTTTATACAGTATGTTTTTAGATATATTAGGCCCTCTAGAAAAACTGCTGGTTGGATCAATTTGAATCCAATCGATGGTTGGCGCATTACTTGGACAGGGGAAATATGATGTTCCAACTTGCTTTCTGACCTAAATTATGTTACTGTCGTTTAAAATGAGATCACTTTAGACCTCATTCTGTCAAACTGTTTCAGTTTGAGAACTAGTTCAGTGGGTGAACAGATAGTGGTGGGAAATCTGTAGTATACTATGAGATTCTTCAGCTGTTCTGTGGGTGGTGTAATGGGCTTTTTTTTTATTAGTGGTGTTTAGTGAGTGGTGTTTAGTAGGTGTTCAGCATTGTGTTTCCATTAAGTAGATGTTTTGTGGGTGGTGTGTATTAAGTGGTATTTTGGGTGGGTGGTGTTTAGTAGGTGTACTTGAGAGGTGTTTAGGTTCAGCAGCTGTTAGTGTTTAAGCATTGCTGCATGTTTAGAGGCATTTTATGAGAGGTATTTACATTTAAGGAGAAGTTATTTCAGTGAGTCGTGTTTTATGAATGGTGCATGTGTTTGTGGGTGTTTAGATGTGTGTTCTGCAAGTGGTGTTAAAGATATGTTTTGAAGATGGTGTTCTGTAATCAGTGCTAATAGTTAGGATGTGTTCTTTAGGCTCTTAAAAATAAAGGTTCTTCAGGTGTTCAACTTTTCTCTCAATAGGTTTTTTGAGTTCTTATTATGGTTCTTTAAAATCCAAAAAGATCTTGAAGTCTCTATATTCAATATAATCGTATTAATGCGTGGTCCATTAAAGCACCACTACACAGATAGAGGATAAAAAGCTCTTTGAGGAACCCACACAGATTCTCCTTTGACATTAGACTCTATTTTTCTTTCTAATTGGAACCTTTATTTTTTAAGAGTGTTAGGGTTATGTCCATTAATAAGTGTGTAGGCCGGTACAATACAGAAAAATAACTCCCATACACATACAAACACTCATAAACAAACTGAAAGCCAGTTCAATTTCCACAGCGCAATTATTAAACCATGACAATTTCCTGAGAGTTTGAAACTAGATCACTGCATTTATAAGACAAGCATAAGTCCCGGCATGCATTTGCTCACACCTGTGCTCCTAAGGTACTTCATGTGTTTAATTTAACACTGACAGCAGAGCCAAAGTAAATCCCAGAATGCCGTTTTACTCTGAGGAAACACTATGTTTCCTTGTGTAGCTATGGGAAAGAGTTTTGGATATGAAATTATGGTAATACTTTAGTTTAGGGTCCAATTCTCACTATTAACTAGCTGCTTATTAGCATACATATTACTAGGATACTAGCTGTTTATTAGTACTTATAAAGCCCATATTAATGCTTTATTCAGCATGACCTTATTCTACATCCCTTAATCCTCAATTACTATTAATAAGCAGTAATTAGAGTTTATTGAGGCAAAAGTCATAGTTAATAAGTCGCACAGGTATATTTGTAGCAATTGCCAACAATACATTGTATGGGTCAAAATTATCGATTTTTCTTTTATGCCAAAAATCATTAGGATATTAAGTAAAGATCATGTTCCATGAAGATATTTTGTAAATTTCTTACCGTAAATATATCAAAAAATTATTTTTGTGAGTGGATATGCATTGCTAAAGACTTAAAAGTGATTTTCTCAATATTTTGATTTTTTTGCACCCTCAGATTCCAGATTTTCAAATAGTTGTATCTCGACCAAATATTGTCCTAACTAAACATACATCAATGGATAGCTTAATTATTCAGCTTTCAGATGATGTATAAATCTCAATTTCAAAAAATTATGACTGGTTTTGTGGTCCAGGGTAACAATTGGACCCTAAACTAAAGTGTGACCAAAATTATTTTATATGATGTGTCTTTCAAGACTCGAAAAGAGTTACATTCACTGTATTGTTCTTAAAAACACTCGTGTGTATGTGTACTGTATATGTTTTTGTGCGAGGTCTTCTTCTCTAAACCCGGGTAAAGCTAAGGAAAATGCCAAATTGTCACAGATTCAATGGGCCGTAAATCTCTGAGATGAGAAGATGACCGAGACACGCGGCGGTAATTGATGGGTTTGGCAGAGTCAGTTTGAGATTTACTTGCGCGCACATGCCGAGTAAGCATGCTGCCCCGCTGCGAGCCTAATGCAACATTTACACAGGCTGTACGGTTCACATGCTCATCCTTTCTGATCAATATGAAAATACATGCTACACTGAGACGCTGGTTAAAGTAATAACTGAAGCGTGAAGAGCACTGTTTGCATATGTAGAAGCCAAGAACACTGCGCACTGGGGAATGTTAGTAAGAGCAGCCAAATGCTCTCGAATTCTCTAGTGCAAAGCTCCAGTTTCTTTTTGTAACACTTTGCCATATTAGTGTCCATTTTAACAGGGCATACACCAGGGAAGATGCCATATTTAATTTGACTTAAATGAAAATGAGGGACACTTACAATAGATTAGGCATGTTTCATTTTCACAACACATGTTGTGTGTTTTATTTCAGTGAACAATTAAAATCAAGGAAGAGGTACAGTTTAACCCATTAATCTACTATTACATCTTTTCATTAATGTAAAATTAAATATAGCATCTATCCTAAGTTATATAGAAACCATTATGAAAAGTGTTTGCCCCAATTTGAAAAATGTATATATTCATTCCCCCTCTTTTTGTGAGATAATCATAATTATGCCCTATGTACACTTTTTCAAATTAACTCTTTCATGTAATTATTGTGGTGTTAACAATAACAATATGCAATTAAAACTCCACAAAATAATTACATGAAGTGTGTTAATATTACGTAGTTCTCAAGTTTTGTTTGCAGTCTCCCAAGGCCTTTAATACACTGTAAAAATGAATTGTTGGTTTAACTTAACTTAAAAAGTATGTTACCTGCTTGCCTTACAATTTTGAGTTCATTGAAATTAAAAAATTTGAGTTAATACAATGAAGGCGATTGGTTTAATCAACAGAAACTCAAAATATTATGTTATCTGAACTACATTAATTTTCTAAGTTGATTTGACAAAAGAAAAAATGTTATGATAACAAATCATGAAAATTATTTCTTACAGTGTAGCTCAAAAACATACAATCTAAAATATGCTGGGGTTTTTAACCCAAATTTGGGTCAAAAATGGACAAACCCAAATGTTGGGTTAAATTTTTAAATTAATTTTTTAACCCAATGACTGGGTTTGTCCATATTTAACACAAATTTGGGTTGAAAAAACCCAGCATTTACCTCATGGCTTGTACGAGTTATGTGTTAACTTGTGATAACACACTTAAAACATCCTTTAGGGTCTCAGAGACCCCAGGTATAAAATATGAATACATGCAATGAAATACAACATAAGATCCTCTCTAGAGATACATTTCTGCTAGATTTATTTTGTGTTTTTCTGCAATGTGTATTTTTCATGGTTGAACTGACCCCAAACAAAAGCAACGTGACTGTACTAGATATCATTCTGGTCACACTTCTGAAAAATGCATGTTTAATTTTGGATAATATATGCTGGATATTAGAAGAACATATTAAAAGCTTTCATTATTGTTATTTTTACACATACAGTGCTGTATGTGTGTCCCAAAACAAAGAATACATTGTCAGTCTCAACAGTACATGAGGATTAAATATACTGTAACATGAATCCTAATGTATGTGACAATGAATGTTTCCTTTCATTCATGAGGCACAAATATGTAAATCGTGCGCTTTCCTTGCAACTTGGTCGCGTGCAGATTGTTTCTTATGTTTGCTGTGAGCTGTAATAAGTATAACCGTGGACTCTTCATATCTCTCTGCTTGTAATCCCGTCAATTAATCTCCTTTTCCCAGTTATCTGGCTAATTCACCGCAGCCTGATCTGTGTTCGATGTGTGTGTGTGTGTGTGTGTGTGTGTGTGTGTGCGTGCGTGCGTGTGTGTGTGTGTGTGTGGGAGGTAAAGATGGCGATAGACCTACTTGCGTGAGTTCCGTGCCCATCAGCACCAGCACGATGAGACTCAAGAGCTTGTTCACGCGCTGCATCTCGCGCCTCCGCTCGCTCGGACTCGCTCTCGCATGCAGATCCGGTCCGGTGCCTCGTTAAGACCCGCTCGTTGATGCTCTCTCCTCGCTCCTCTGTCCCCGGTCTCTCGCTTCTCTCTCTTTCTCTCTCTTCTCAGCAACAGAATGACAGAGAAACAGAACTCGGTCTCGCGCAGCCGTCTCTGGGCATCTCGCGCGCGGAGCGTCGTCTCGCGCCTCCCGTTTTCTCCCGTGTGTCTTTCTGCCTCCCGTCGACTCCTGTCCCCGTTAGATTAGCGGCTCTGGAGGTTTAGCGTCACGCAGGGTGGTCTGGTTAGCCCAAAACTTTGTGTGTATCTCGTTGCGTGAGGCAGAAAGATTGGGGAGTGCGAGCGCGAGCTGTCCGAGGTGCTGAAACCGGATGTGACATGCGGCGCGCGTGGGAAATTCAACGGGGATGCGCGAGAGGAGGAAGAGCGGGACTGAGCTAATTGGTAGAACCTTGCGCGGCGTCAAAACAGTCTGACTACACTTGTGATATTTTTTTTTTTTTTCTGTAAATGACATTAAAAATGAAGGATACATTCATACAAGCCTACGTATTTCAAACGAAGTATGTTTTCTGAAGAAAGTCAGGTCGTTGCCAGGGCATTGCTGCAGTTGCTAAGATGTCTTTTGTGGTTTTGGGTGTGTTTATGGGAATAAGATCCTTATATTTATTAATATTTAGCAAGGATGTCTTAGGTTGAGGTTTTTATTACATCAAAGAATCCTGATTTATTTTTTTTCGCATTTTCCTCAGAAATATTAAGCAGCACGACTTTCAACATTGATAATAATAATAAATGTTTCTTGAGCAGCAAATCAGCATATTAGAATGATTTTTAGAAGGATCATGTGACACTGAAGACTGGAGTAATGATGATGAATATTCAGCTTTGCCATCACATGAATAAATTACATTTTAAAATAGAAAATAATTATTTATTTATTTATTTTTTTAAAAGAAAGAAACAAAACAAAACAAAAAAAAGTACTGACCCCAAACACCCCAAAGTCTGAGTTTTTAAATGATAAAACATCAGATATACTGTTCCAAACACTAAAGTTACAAGTCACTGAGCAAAAATAAAGAAAATTAAAGTAATTTCTGAGAAAAGATGCTGTAACATTTGTCAAGATGCCACTTGAATTGATGTTTTATCATCTTTGCAATGACATTCAGACAATGTCCAAATAACTTTGGGGCCTCTCTATGTGTGAGGAGACAGGAGTAAGTTGTGGTTAGTTAAGTTTGGAAGATTTATATTATCAATAGCAGCATTATTCCAGACCTATGCATTATTGATTGGTGTGTGGAAGCCATTATAGCAAATTTATATGTCTTTTTTTCCACAGCAGAAACCACGAGCAATGTGTTCAGCCTGTATAAGACATTCAGACTAACAACCGTGTAGATAATATATTGAGGTGTTTAAAAATATGATTAAATATTAAAATGATTCATATCAGGAGCACAGTGTTCAATATAATAAAGCAAAGGCTGCATCTTATGATTTCAGTATAAGCATTAATGATTCAGTTTGGTTTTGAAATTTGTGTCAGTGCTTGTTAATACAATTGCTGCTTAACAACAACAGCAGGTGCTTTTCTAACGTCTAAATCAACTCATGTTTTTGTCACCAACAAAGAGATTCGCAGAGCGTAAAATGTGTATTGATCTATTTATGGCATGAGAAAACACATTTACATGTAAATTTATGTATTTTGTATACGCAAATTGTGCAAAGAGATTAATTTTGCCATTAATCTTCAATGGGTGATTTCTGTAGCTGCATTTTACAATATTATCACCTCTCTGTGAAAAGGAAGTTTTACTTCCTACCGTATATTATCATCAGTGAAAACTGTTGATTTCAAGTTCACACAATGAGTACAATTAGACAAGCCTGCTTATCCACTTTATTCGCCTGAGGCGGTTTGTTGACCTCTTGCCAAAACATTGAGTGTGACGACACCATTCAGACATTTGGCAGCTAATTAATTCATTTGAATGATACATTTATTTCAGGTTTTGTTGCTGAGCAACACGCCTGCTTGCTCACTGGATCATCTATTGATATTGGTTGTGCAATGAGAAAATTAACATGTCATTGATACCCAGTGATGAATGCATGCATAAATTTAAGGTGAGGAATCGGATGTCGATGTTGAGAACATGTCACATGAAAAATAACATCCTTGTTAACTGTAGAAGATTTGGTGCTACTGTATGATCTCCTGTGCTGCACACTGAAATTTCTCAATGTCTGACAATCTGCATCAAGTCTGGTCCAGTCTCTATATTATTCTGTTAGTCACCACAAATGGTACTATGCTATGAAGTGTTCCTTTTAAAGATTTTATGTTGAATACTCCAATACAGTGATTAGTTCTTCCACAGGTATGCTTTATAATATCACTCTGGTATCTTTTAAAGTGGACCCCTTTTCACAAGATGTAACATAAGTCTCTGGTGTCCCCAGAATGTGTATTTGAAGTTTCAGCTCAAAATACCCCACAGATCATTTATTATAGCTTGTCAAATTTGCCCCTATTTGGATGTGAGCAAAAACACACAGTTTTTGTGCGTGTCCCTTTAAATGCAAATGAGCTGCTGCTCCCGGCTGCTTTCCAGAAGAGGGCGGAGCTTTAACAGCTCGCGCTTTGGTTGCTCAACAACAACAAAGCTGGACAATCTCACGCAGCCAAAATGGCGATTTTTTTTTTTTTTTTTTTTAGAAACGGTGTTCAGCCTTACATTGTTCAAACCGGAGTCGGACACTGATGGAGAGACTCAGGAAGAAGTTACAACTTATAGAATGCATCTAGACGTTTCTGAATAGTTAGTGGATAAATTTATGTAGTTGCTGTGGCGTTGATTCAACTCATCGACTAAAATGTGCCGTCATGTTAATCTTTCGTGCAAATCCAGCGTTGAATTGACCCTCGTTTGTGGACAACAACACTCTACTACAACAGCTCTTCCTCTTTTCTAAAGCAGCCCAACATGGCCTCGCCCCCTTTGTTGTGTGTTCTCGGGGGCAGGGTTTATGTAAATTTTGGGGTTTGTGATGTGACTAACCCAGTAAGAAGCTCGTTGTAGTCCCTACCTTGTTGTAGTCCTTAAAAAGTGATTTCTGTAAAAGAAAATATCTCCCTTTGCATTGAACTTTGAGCGTCGTAACTTTGCAGATGTTGTTTGTGCTCTAACAGCAACATTACACACTAATTAAAGTTAAACATGTGAAGTCATAATCAAGGATTCCTTTAAAAAGATTGTGTTTCATTGTGGACTGATAAAAAACCTATTGTCCTTGCATCGGATTGCCGTTTCAGACTTTATATTGCATTAGCAGCTCTGGTAACATATTCAGTGTAGTTCATAGACCTTTCTCATGAATTATCAATGATTTAATGTGAAGGTTTAATCAGTTTCACAATTGGAGGTGCAAAGAGATTGAATTTCTGCTTGTAAAGACCAGGTGAAATTCATCTGCAATGCAACCTCATGTCAGAGAAGGGTTGGGTTCGGTTAGACGTTTTTACCTTATTCATTAAAGCACCCTTTCATTCATGCAATCTAACATTTAGAGCAGTTATAAGGCTGGAAAGCATGACATTGGGGGCGCTAAATGGGAGTGCTAACCAGGATGCTTTCATTCTTTTACCTGTTCTGACCCCCGATGTCTTGCCGTGATACAGAAAATCTGCAATGATCTCTCTCTGTGGCTGTGAAAGATTTACTAAAACCGATTTTTCCCTGTAGAAATGTCAATACGAGTACTGTGTACAGAACATCAGATCTCCTGCGTCGCTGCAGTTTATTCTGTCCTGGCAGAAAACTAGACACAGGGAACAGAGCTTGTCTCAGTGCTTTTATATTTATACAGCTCTCTGCGTGTATGGTGCGATCTCCTCGCTGGCAATGTTTCTCGTGGGAACACAACCTAATTGGTTTCATCTCAGCCGGCTGTTTTATGAACATTAGCGCTCGTAAAATATCTTTATGCGTGTGTGTTTTTGCACGGTGTGTTCGGAGCATTGATCAAGCTGAGAAACTGCATATAGGATTCTTTACTGGAGTGAAATAAAGGAGGCTGAATTTCATTTCTCCCGTGCACAAATACGTGCTCTATTTTCTCGCACATCTATGTGTTTATGTGTCCATGTGTCAGTGAATGCTTTATATTATGTCATTAAATAGGTTATGACATGAGAAGTTAAATTTGCCTTGATCTTTTGACATATAAGAGGTCTTTGTACCATTAACACATAAGTTTCATGGTTTAAGGGGCCATTTTCAACTAAAAATGGAAAACTTTTTTATGTGTTTTGGTCGTTCATTTACATGACACGTGTTTTGGGGGCCTGAAAACGCAAACATTTGAAAACAGTTATCGTCTAATGTTACGTCTAATGCGTGTAATGTTTCTTTACAAAGTGGCATCGCCAACTACTGGCCTGGCAGCATAATACAGTGTTTTAGTCATTTTTGCGGATCCATGTGAATGGGGATCATTTTGATAATTTTGTCGTCTGTATGCAAAAAACACAATGGAATAACTTTTTAGTTTTTAGTACATTGTTGTCGTGTAAACATACCCTAAAACGTCCTCCTCATTATAAACAAAGCATTTATTTAATCAAGCTCCAAAAATGGCTCATTTGGATATTGTGTGATTTGTGATGTCACATGGGCAAATACATTTGCATATGACTGCCTCCAGAGCAAGACATCGACGAATAGTTATACATCATCGGACCACAAGCCCCGCCCACTGGCATTCAGTCGCTTAACTGCTGGCATTTGCCTACACTGGATGTGAGCGTCGTGTCAAACGCAAATAGAACTCATTATAATCACTGATGCTGTCTACACTGGATACAGTATACAGTATATTCTGACATACTTCATGCGCTTGAGTCTGTCAACAGCAGGACAAATGGAAGAGTGAATGAATGTTCCCATTTAAATAGCTCATTTGCGTCTCTGTACAGACTTCAGAAGGATCCCAAGTGGATGGTTTATTTTAATGGCATTCCGTTAATGTTTGTTCGGAGCATTTTATTTTGTAAACGAGGCACACTGTAATGGAGAGTTCGCAAAGAAACTTTTATTGACAGATGAAGCAGTCAGCGTGGATCTGACAGCAGCTGCATAAGTAAATGATTTCATAATGCACTGTCTGTAAATTATGGTTTTATATGCATAATGTTTTCAAAACACTTACTTGCATGCCATAGCGAGTGGGCATTGATGCTGTTTCCTGTGCAATGATGTTAGCCGATCATAACAGTGGCCGTTTACTGAAAACCCTTAAAAGAACCTCTGAAAACAGATCATTTCAGACAGAAGTGCAGAATGAGGGCTGAAAATAATAATTTTTTGGCATATATATATATATATATATATATATATATACGTTTTTTGTTTTTTTGTGTGTGTGCGAAAACTTTATTAACATTATAAGTGAACCTCAAGGAACATATTAAAATACAAAAAAAAAAAAAAAAAATCCATGTCATGACCCCTTTAAGTTATAGCGTGTGTATGTGTGTGCACTTGTATGTTTGCATGCTCTATTTCACATTTTGTTTATATGCTTTCTGCTCCTCTCTCTCATTCTTATTCAAACTCGCTGTGATTTACTTGGACTCTGACTGCCAGATATTATGTAACTGGGCATTTTGATGCCATCCTGAATTGGTCACAAAGACAGACAGACATAACCACCCACAAACTGTGTCATTCTGCTTTTTCTCAAAGAGGTCTGAAGATTCATTTACTGCACCCAGAGGCAAAAAGAGAGAGATAGAGAGAAAATCTGCTCCAAAAACTAGTGAGCTTATGTGATGTTTGCTGTTTACATAGGCAGGCTTTCTCAGGCTTGGCTAATTGTGCAGGATTTTGAAAGGATTTCTCTGCTTTGGTGTTCACAAGTTCAGCCACCATAAACTGTCAGTGTGAATCTTGTTTATTGTGAGCTTTCATGCAAAAATGTGGGGCCACAGTCAATTCTCATCTGATGCTATTGTCTGAGTAACATGCCTGAAATATAATCTGATTGCACTATATTTTGTTTATGCTTATATTTTAAATGTTTACATTACATTGCAAGTTTGGGGTCAGTAAGATTTTCTTTTTTGGAAGAAGTCTCTTCTGCTCACCAAGGCTGCATTTATTTGATCAAAATAAAACATTATTTTTGTGAAATAATATTACAATTTAAAATAATTGTTTTCTATGTGAATATATTTTAAAATGTAATTTATTCCTGTGATGCAAAGCTGAATTTTCAGCATTGTTATTTCAGTGTCACATGATCCTTCAGAAAACATTTTTTTTCAGGATTCTTTGATAATAGAAAGTTAAAAAGAACAGCATTATTTGAAATTTACATATAAATGTCTTTACTGTCACTTTTATCAGTTTAATGCATCCTTGCTATAAAAGTATTTCTTATATATATATATATATATATATATAAATCTTACTGACCCCAAACTTTTAAATGGTAGTTTAGGTTGTAGTTATGTAGTTTATTTATGTAAATATGATGGTTGATGGTTTAAATTGCCCAAAGAATGTCTTTGACTAAAATGTTGCAGTTCAACACAGATTTACAGGTATGCATTTTATGACTTAGTGATTGTTTTCTTATTGACTGTGGCATGATGACTGTGAGGGCTTTTACTGTAAGACTGTCAAGAAGTTAAATTGTTTTTTTTTTTTTACATGAAATTGCTTTAAAATGCAAAATAACATTATTTATTTAGTATTTAGTGATCGTTAGAGAGGGTCTGTAAGTCTGAGGCATCAATGAGGGCAGAGTTGTTTATCTAGAGATCAGGGATGATGTAACCACCATAAACCCGATATTCAGTTAGAAATGTTCCAAACATACACTTTCTTTGCTCTGTTAAGATATTTTAAAGGGGACCTATAATGCACTTTTCAAAAGATCTAATATAAGTCTCTGGTGTCCCCAGAATGTGTCTGTGAAGTTTCAGCTCAAAATACCCCACAGATCATTTATTATAGCTTGTCAAATTTGCCCCTATTTGGGTGTGAGCAAAAACACGCTGTTTTTGTGTGTGTCCCTTTAAATGCAAATGAGCTGCTGCTCCGGCCGCTTTCCAGAAGAGGGCGGAGCTTTATCAGCTCACGCTTCGGTTGCTCAACAACAACAAAGCTGGAGAATCCCACACAGACAAAATGAGGATTGTCAGTAACGGTGTTCAGCCTTACATTGTTCAAACCGGAGTCGACACTGATGGAGAGACTCAGGAAGAAGTTATAACTTTCAGAATGAAACTGGACGTTTCTGAATGGTTAGTGGATACATTTATGTAGTTGCTGTGGAGTTGACTCAACTCATCGACTAGCATGTGCCGTCATGTTAATCTTTTGTGCAAATCCAGCGTTGAATTTACCCTTGTTTGTGAAGCAGTCCGGTGTAAAATGACGGCATGGTAACAACACTCTACTACAACAACTCTTCCTCTTCTCTAAAGCAGCTCAACATGGCCTCGCCCCCTTTGTTGCGCTTAGGGTTTATGTAAATTTTGGGGTTGTGATGTCACCAACCTGGGAAGAAGCTTGTTGTAGTCTCTACCAGCTGTTTGTTGTAGTGCTTAAAAAGTGATTTCTGTAAAAGAAAATATCTCACTTTGCATTGAACTTTGAGCGTCACAACTTTGCAGATGTTGTTAATGCTCAAACAGCAACATTACACACTAACTAAAGTTAAAAAAAGTGAAATCATAATCAAGGACCCCTTTAGAGAATGTTTCAGGTGAAAGTCAATGAGATTCAAAACAACATCGGACTCCACTGACTTTCATTCGACTTTCTACAGAATAAGTAATTTTGGGGTGAACTATCCCTTTATATGATTACATTTGGTCCCTTAATCCTGAATACAAGGTTACATCAGTGCTAGAGATCAAACATTTTTTGTACAAGTGGGAAGCATTTTCCCCATAGAGATCCATTACGGATTCAGTAGTGTCTGTCAGGGGCTTAATTTACTTCCTCAGATTTAAAAATATCTCTAATTATGGTTTGACAGACATCATGAGATGAGGTGACCTAGTTAGTGTTAACATCTGCATTTTAAATGAGCAGCAACGGGGGGAAAAATCTGTTTCGGAAGAGCTGGACAGAACGAGGAAGAGAAGAAACATTATGTAAGGGGAAAAATGTTTCCTCACTCATGGAAAAGAATGGAAAAAAGTGAATAATTGCATCAAGTGTGCACTGTGTTTTGAGTCCTGACCTTTTCGGGAGGATCAGTCCTGCCTATTAAAACTAATCTCAGCGCTCATCTCACTCTGCAGACTCACACGTGCACACGCACACACACACACACACACACCAGAGCTTATCACTCAAAATAAGCAGATCAATACAGAGATCAATATACAAACATCCACACACAAGTGAACAAACACTCCCACAAACAGGGCAAAGTCTGTATGACAAACAAAACACAGGCCTGATTACATCCAGAGGGCTGCTCAGATACTAGACTGGTTATGGCGTCACTGTTGGGGAGTAACTAGATTAACTAGAAGATTTGTTTTAGTGAATCAGTTTGTGTAGACGATATGTAAATGAACCAGTTCAAAAAGAAATAATTCACTGATTCAGCACAGAAGTGTCTTTGTCTTTTCATAGCAAAATATTTTGTTAATGCTGCTGTTTTCAATAGTTATATATATTTTTTGTATATATTTTTGTATTTATGTTTAATGCTTAATCAAGATTTGATCAAGATTTTTGTTAGTTGCTTCTATTGGAGCTTTTTTTTTTTTTTATTAGAATTGCACTGTTATGTTAGTATTTCAGTATTGTGCTGCTTGTATAACTTGCTTGACTTGCTTCAACTGCATTAAATAATGAGCAGTTTGTAACTACATTTATAAAGTAGTTTCTCCAGCAGTGGACATCACAAAATCTGCTAAGGCAAAAAGTTGTAGAAATATGTCCATATATTTTGCTATACCCGTCATGCAACAGGAAAGACAGGAGTGGAGATGATCTGTGATTTGGTGGCTCAATCCATTATTGTGTAATTCTCAACCTTACAGTGTGATTAAGAGCCCTCCGCCAGACAGGCAGTGTTCTGACATTTACGTTTCCTTTACGAGTCCTGAAATTCTTGTCAAAACCAGTGAAACACGGAGGTGTAGATAATAATTCAACTAAAAGTTGATTTGCTTTGAACTTAGAGAAGATTTATGCCGAGCTTTCCAGATTCACAGCCTGTCGGAGAGCGTTGATCATTTTAATCATTTCATACAGGCTTCTCTCGGCATCACTGTTACTATTGCTCATACTTGTGGTTAGTGATTTGAACAAACCCCTAACCCAGTGGTTCCCAACCTTTTTTACGCCAAGGCCCCCCTCCTCTCCGAATCGATACTGCAGGGCCCACCTCCAACCGCAAAGGGCACTTTCACTTTCGCGATCAAAGGGGCAGGGGCTCAAGCCCCCAGCCCCCAGCACTGGTTTTCTTTTTCCAACTGAGAGAGTTAGTTTGCGTTTTGAGCCACCGTTCAGTCTGTATTTCACAGCAGCACGATGAGAAGCGGCCTGGGTTGATCCAAAACAATCACAGAATACGTATGAGAGAGGTGATGCCTTGTTTTAAATTAATTATTTGAATTTATCTTTTTTTAATGTAACGTATTAATAATTAAATTTAATGAATTATATTGATATATTTAAAATAATTTTAAGTTATCTCGCGGCCCCCCTGGAGGATCACTGAAGACCCCTAGTGGGCCACAGGTTGAAAACCACTGCCCTAACCCTAAGTATTAAACTTAGGTGCACCATCTCTGCTACAAATATGATTTATACTAGGGATGCACCGATATCGATACCAGTATCGGTATCGGGCCAATACCAAGCTCGTGTACTTGTACTCGTACTTGTAAAAATACCCCAGATACCAAAGTCGAAGATGAACGAAAGTCTTACGAATTTGGAACAACATGAGGGTGAATAACAGAATTTTCATTTTTGGGTAAACTAACCCTTTAACTGTCATTTTATTCTTATTTTCAAAGAAAAACGTTAAGAAGGTTTTGTATTCATAAAAATACTTAAGAATTAGAATTCTTGAAATTGATTAAAAATCGTGAATCACTTTTCAAAGTTAGAATAACCTCCAACTTAAATCCCCAAATGTATAAAGCCTATCATTTTATTTGTAAGAAAAAAAAAAATATATATATATATATATATATATATATATATTTGAGAACTTCTTAATAATTTAATCGTCTTTTAACTTCTTAAGTATTTATCTTAAAGTCAGCATGAAACGGATGTTGCGATAGTCGTTTCTTCCCTATTGTAACCTATATCTGAGTGAAACAGCTTCTCGAACAAGAATAAATGTAGGGCGGGACTTGATTTTGTCAATGGGGAATTGATTGGATGGATGTGGTTTGCTATTGGTGGATCTCATGTGAGTGACAGGTTGCCCCGCCCTCATGCCAGTAAACACGTCATCAGAGAAGAGATGTTGTTGCAAGAGGGAGGGGGAGGTTATTTTGATTAAAGATAACGAGGGCACATGGATTTAAAAAATGAAGTGCATGGATAAATCATTTATAATAAACAATGCAATATTTCATGAAAAATAGTAAATTTTGATTTCATGGTGATTTTAAGAACTTTCTTAATGTTTTTCTTAAGAAGATTTTTGGGAATCCAGACAGACTCTTTTGACTCGCAACTATCTAACAACAGAAATGCATTAGAAATCATCCACAACACTCTAGCATCGTAGTGGCAAGTTTTGCACGACAACACCACCCACATTTTCACCAGAATCTTGTTGTATTTATGATTTTGTGGATGATCAATATTACAGCGTATACCGCTGGAGCTGTCCATCACAGATCTGTCCAGTGGGCAGGAGCTTATGTGCTTCAGAGTGCTCATCACTGGCCTCCAGAGCTGTCAATCATCGACAGACATTACACAGTCTTGAGCGTGGTGCACTTGACCTTGGTCATTAGAAGAGGCTGTATCTGTATCTCGTCAGTTTAATACATCTGACGAGATCTTAATGAGGCCATTCACCTTGTCAGGATCCCTGTAATGTGAGCCCTGACAGCACTGGGAAAACACTCAGATATACACACACGCACGCAGTCAGCGAGATCCTTTTTTAAGGATGGAAAAGGGCCCAGTCACTGACGGCTGTATGCCGACACCCACGTCCTGATGTCATATGGCCCTCATGCATATTCGTAATGATCTAGAATGTTCCAAAACTATTTTTGCCCACCGGTACCTTCAACTCTTGCTGTCAGACCCTCGTCAAACTAGACGTATGCAGACCAAAACATCCCTTAGAAATGATATGTGTTTCACAACAATATAGGCCTATTGCGTCAGGTATGAATATGCAAAAGAAATTGTAATTATGAGTTTAGGATGAGATCTGGGATCTAGATTTATCCTTCTGGAGTTCTGAATCTTCTTTATCGCTCTCATTTTCAATTGTCAATCTTGTCCTACATACCAGACTCTCTTCCTTTTTTTCTTAATCTATTTTTAGCTGTTCTCGTCTCTATGTTACTCCCAGTTTTTCCTCCCCATTTTTCACCGTTATTCTTTCCACTAGTTTCCTCCTCATATTCTCTTACTTTTTCAATTTCCTTTCTCTGCCATTTGTCTTTCCTTCCTTCCTTTCTTCCACCCCAAATGGAAACTAAATGTAAAACCTACTTTACATTATTAATTCAAAGATGCATTAAATTGACATTTCTAATGTTACAAAAGATTTCTGGTTCAAATAAATGCTACTCATTTGAACTTTCTATTCATCAGCTGTATCACAGTTTCCACGAAAAGATAATGTAATATAATGATAATGATTAAAAAAAAAAAAAAATTGAGCAGCAAATCAGCATATTAGAATGATTTCTAAAGGATCATGTGACGCTGAAGACTGGAGTAATGATGCTGAAAATTCAGCTTTGATCACAGGAATAAATTACATCTTTAAAATGTATTCAAATAAAATAGTTATTGTAAATTATAATAATATTTTACAATATTGCTGATTTTATTGTATTTTATCTAATAAATGCAGCCTTGGTGAGCATAAGAGACTTCTTCTAAAACAAATCAAACTGACCCAAAACTTTTGAATGGTAGTGTTCAAAGTTGTATCATAAAAATTCAGTATAATATTTTAGATATACAACCCAAATGACACGACATTTTTTAAATTTGAATAAAATGAAAACTAAAAGACTTTCAAATCACATGAGCCAATATTTTATTCACAATAGACCATAGATAACATTACAAATGTTTAAACTGAGAAATTGTACAATTTTATGCACAAAATGAGCTCATTTCAAATTTGATGCCTGCTACAGGTCTCAAAATAGTTATGTTTACCATGGTGTAGCGTCTCCTCTTCTTTTCAAAACAATGTGAAGATGTCTGGGCATCGAGGTTATGAGTTTCTGGTGTTGAAATTTGGTCCCATTCTTGCCTGTTATAGGTTTCCAGCTGCTGAAGAGTTTGTGTTCGTCTTTGACGTATTTTTCTCTATAGGTGAAGATCTGGACTGCAGGCAGGCAGTTTTGCATGATAGAGCTTTAGTTGGCATCTGCAGATGGCACGGTGGATTGTGTTTACCGGTAATATTCCTGGGCACATTTAGTAATGTCATTGACGTCAGTGTCGTCTGAGGGCCCGAAGACCACGGGCATTCAATAAAGGTCTTCGGCCTTGTCTCTTATGCACAGAGATTTATCCAGTAAATTCTGGAATTTCGGGTTGTATATTATTTCAGTCTAGGTTTGTCACGTACTGTACTAGTACCAGTACTATGGGTAACAGTTGGTAAAAAAAAAAAGGTACCAGCATTTCTAGAGTATATTCGTTACCTGCTGACAGACACTGCTTTTAAACGCTCTCGTTCGTGTTTGTTTGAGCGCTCTCTGAGCGTCAAAGGTTTCTATTTGCATTGTGTTTTTTTAAGTGTTGAGCATTGTAGCCAAAAACATCCCTTCATTTTAACCAACAAAGCATAAACACAAAGTATATAAGACATTCATTGTATAATTAAGACAATCTTTTTATTATAACATAAGTTTTCACGAGAGTGCTCTTCTCTTGCTTTCTGTTTTTTACCCATTCACAATCTTTAGTTAAGTTTAGTTTTTCATGCTGCTAAGTATACTGCAAAGTTTCTGGATTGACAACCATATTTAAATTCAGGATCGAATTGGAAACTACAAAGATTGAGTGATGGTACTTAAAGTTGTAGTATGTAATATTGACAGCTAGTGGTTGAAATGGGTATTGCAGTCCAAATTCAAAATATTGGAGAGAGTTGTTTCACAAGCCTTCTCCTCCTCAGACTTGACACTCATGTGGGTTGCCAGATTGAGGACACACAACAGGAGCGAACGCAATTGACAATGGAAGGCGAGGAGACTTACACACCTTAAGTTGATTTATTCACATTTTAATATGCTCCCATTGGTAGAAATTTTTAGATGGATGCAGAGGCTTTTAGATCTGCAATATCTGACCCAGTTTGTTTGCTGGCTTCCACGTCTGCAATACGCTGTGTTTTCCACCAACTGGCAACCCAAGGTGTCAAAATACTGCTTGGCAGGGGGCGGAATCACAAAAAAAAAAAAAAAAAAAAAAAAGACATTGCAACATGGAACACCCATTTCAAAATAAAATAACTGAACTTAAAATGAACTTAGTATGTTTACTAAATATCTGCAAACATTATTGTAACAATTGGTTGCACACAAAGATGAGGATGTAGGATCTAAGTGCAACCAGTATTTTAATAAACAAACTTAAAACTTTACAAAACAGAATCTTCAGGACAGAACTGGAACATAACCAACATAACACAACAGAGAACTGAACTGAATTAAACACAGGGCTTAAATACACTGAACAAACAAAGGAACTAATTATCTAGACACACCTGAACATAACTAACTCAATCAGTAACCATAGAGACCAACAGAGGGGAGAATGGAGGAATACCAGACTAATTAACAGAACAAGAAAGCTTAGTACTCAAACAATGAACAGAAACACATTCAGAACAAACTCAAAACAAGAACAACAAAACAACTCAAATGTTACAGTAACCCGCCCTAACGGCAGACGCGACCTCGCGCCGTATTATATCCACAAGGGTGGGATGGTGGGTGCTCTGGAGGCTGATGAGGATGTGGCTAGGTGGGACAGGAAGCCTCCAGGGTCGCACTGGCTGTTTGGGGGGCAGTTCATAGCGCCATGGTGGCGCGGGCAGCTCAGGGGGCCATGGCGGTGCTGCCTCCGTGGCCTTCACCCGGGGACTTAGCTTGGCCACTATGGCAGAGGACATACTGCCCCCCCCTCTCTGGACTCGGGACGGGGACTGGAGCCATCACTGGACGACGGTCAGGGGCAGGCATGTTGGTTTTCTCCTCACTCTCCACGATGGTAAAGGGGGATCCATTGTGGACAAGCACCCACTCCAAGTAATTGAGGAAGCTCCCCCGAGGCCCATCTCCAGGCAGACGTGCTCTGGTCTCAGCATTGAGACCTGCCCGGAAAAACACACAGAGGCTGGTGTCATCATAATCCACGAAAGGAACCAAATCCAAATACCTCTGTGTGAGGGCCTCGAGGGACAGATCCCCCTGGGAGAGGAGGAGAATTATCACTGCTGCTAGATCCATATTTATAGGGTCCGTTCTTCTGTAACAATTGGTTGCACACAAAGATGAGGATGCAAGTATTTTAATAAACAAACTTAAAACTTTACAAAACAGAATCTTCAGAATAGAGCTGGAACAACCGACATAACGGAGAACAAGACTTGGAGCATCCGCATAAACCTTGTGCGCTGTATACAAACTTTAGTAAAGCTCAGAAATAAAGCTTTATTTTAGTAAAGATATAGGCTCGGTAGCTTCTGCAGCACAAACACAAGCATGTAGTCCGCTATTGTTGTTGTTGTTGCTGTTTTGTGCTGTTAGCGGTGTCTGACTAGGGTCGACACGTGGGACAATGACATTATCGTTTGACAAAATATACGGATTCGCTGTACACACGAAAACGCACGGGCGTTGTTTTCAGATTTATCCACTCTGGGACCAAGTTTAAAAAAATATCGGTTTCACCTTCTGAAAATGCCGGATCCGTCTGGACGAAACGACTATACGATACAAAAGTTTTGCGTATACAGCTAAACTCGTCTCCGTGTGGACAGGGCCTCAAACAATGAACAGAAACACATATTCAGAACAAACTCAAAACAAGAACAACAAAACAGAACAAAACACAACTCAAACATTACAATTACTGTATTTTTATGCTTTAGTACAGTCAAAAAATACGTACAAAACAGTTTTTGCTCTGGTACCAAAACTGGTACTGAGAACAGCAAAATTTTACTGGTATTGGTCCCGACTACTGAAGTTTTGATACCCTGACAACCCTATTTCAAAGGAGTTATTTCATTTTTATTTAGCTGGCACATGTGCAACAAACAGCACAGGTCATCATATCTCCCACAGTCACTAGTGAGTTTCTCAGTCACAAAAATGTCCAGACTAATCCTAATTTACTTCCTTATATTTCTGTTTTGGTGCCACACATGTGTCAGCACATGGCGCTCTGTGGTTACGGCAATAACAAAGAAAAACACTTGGCTTGCTACTTTACTGCTGATGGTAAATTTTCATCTGTCTAGTAACTCCATTTTATTTGCTCGCCAAAGCCAGTTTTCACTTGCATTTGGTGCTTGGTAAGTGTTAATTTTAGACCTTATGTGGAGGTGATTTTAGGAGCAAAAATGTAAGTTTCACATATAAATCTTTGTTGTTTTCCTAATGTTAATGTTGAACCAATAAAATAGTTCTATAGGCTACAATGGTTCATTTTTATTGGTGAAGCACAAGTAAACAACATACGAGGATGTCTGTGATTATCTGTGGCCAAATCAAAGACATAATCAGAGTCAATTGCCTGCAAATTCAATATATGCACTAATTGTCTAACTTTCCAAAAAGTAACTTCAGTTTAAAAGATTATTTAATGAATGCAGGATGTCTTTAGAATATGAACAAAAACCCATGATTGCTCTTTTTTCTGTTAGGAACTGATTTGTAATGTCTCACATTGAACCACAGCTAATTAGCCTCGTTAAAACATCAATAAGCTCTTCTTTAGAATCACACCATGGCAAATTTGCTTCTTAAAGTTTCTCATTTTCTTTGAATCAAGTAACTTTCTAGTGAAATTCGATGGTGGAAACATGCTATGGAGAGTCTCTGATATTAAATACACTTGTTTAAAGCAGTGAAGACTGTTGTTCTAGGTGGCTCTGAACTCTAGTACACCTTTACGATTGTTCATTTGTGTTGGACAGAGGCTGGGATTGCCTTCGGTCATTGGCTAGAAATGTCTTGCTGTAATTTACTTCATGTTGGTGTTCAATAGTCATTAAAGAAACTAATTGGGAGATCCCCAGCTAGTATGGATTGAAGACTGAAAGCGATCGCATCTCTATTACACAGAACGAGCGGAAGGGAGGAGCTGGGAAAGACGAGTGTGTGATTAGTTTCTAGATGAAAACAGAGGAGGTGATTTGTTTTGCTCCCTTGTTGATCTACAGCATGCTTCAATCTCCTATAAGAGAGAAAAGTCAGAAATGAGAGTGATAGTATCTCAATGAACTGCATTAGAGATTAAATGGAGAGCAAAGGAGATTTTTATAGACAAAAGGAGTATCCTGCTTCTCAGATGTTTATCCTGAGAAAAAGATCCCAATAATCTAGAGATCTTAATAATGGCTCAAACTCAGCGAATAAGTCAAAGATTTCCATATTTGATTACATCTGATGCATTTTTAATGATATTCTCCAAGATCAAATGATCTGAGCTGCTTATTTTATTTTTATTTTATGACAACTATGGACTCATTTGTGCCCATTTTTTCCTCCTGAAGGATTTTAAGAGTCAAAGTTGATACTTAAAAGAAACTTCATTAAGTCTCAAGAGCTAAAACAGCAATAAAGTGTGAGCTGGACCCATATAAACCCATATAACTCTGTGTGTGTGTGTGTGTGTGTGTGTGTGTGTGTGTGTGTGTGAGAGAGAGAGAGAGAGAGAGAGAGAGAGAGAGAGAGAGAGAGAGAGAGAGAGAGAGAGAGAGAGAGAGAGAGAGAGAGAGAGAGAGAGAGAGAGAGAGATACGCTCCTCTACATGCAGTATTGATGCCCGGGGTGTATGTAGGTCACTGATGGTTTCCCAATGATGGAAAAAGAATGAGATTGGGAAGGAATAAAACAGTAGACTTTGAAATATGAGGAAACCTTAAAGGAATATTTTACCTAAGAAGAAAATTATTGCATCATTTTAATCTCCCTTATTTTATCCTAAAATTATTATCCTTTTCGGCGAAGTTTCGCGGGCAAAAAGTTCTGTTGTCTATGGTCAATAGTATATGTATAAAGGCAGTGGCCTTTGCAATTCAGAGGCCTGTTTCAAAGAATCAATCAGAGGTCCCCCAAAGAGAAAAAAAAAAAAAACAATTGTGTGCAATGCGACTGCAATTAGCCTGCTTTATTATCTCTGTTATATTACACAATGTTATCTCCTATTTCACTCTTATATGAGATATAGTCCATTTATAAACACATTCTATCTCTTTAGCCAGAACAATTGTTTAAATCACTACCAAAAACAAAAACTTCGTCACACTCTCAGCCCCTCAGCTAAAATGAAATGATACTAAAACTGCCAGAAGGTGGCGGCAAATCATTGTCTTAACGAGTGAGTCATTGAGTCATTCAGTGAAATGATTTTTTCAAAATGGCTGATTCATTCTGGGACGAAGCAAGTGAGAGTGAGTCGTCGAGTCATTCTAGACCGATTCGTTCAAAAACACAGATTCATTCAGTAACTAAATTAAAATTGTATTGCTTGGAGTCACGCAATGGCTCTCTACTGTTTGGTACGGAGCCCCGCACATGACCTGCAGGAAAACAAGTAAATCATGCACACGATTCCTTCCCTCGATTTACTATATCATGAGCACGATTTACTATTTCATTCCCTATATATATAAATTGCGCGCGCAATTTAGCAAATCGAGGGAATGAATAAGTAAATCGTGCGCATGATTTAACAAATCGAGGGAACTAATTAGTAAATCGTGCGCGCAATTTAGCAAATCGAGGGAACGAAATAGTAAATCGTGCGCATGATTTAACAAATCGAGGGAATGAATAAGTAAATCATGTGCATGATTTAATAAATCGAGGGAACTAATTAGTAAATCGTGCACGCAATTTAGCAAATCGAGGGAACAAAATAGTAAATCGTGCGCATGATTTAACAAATCGAGGGAACTAATTAGTAAATCGTCCGTATTACTTAAATCGAGGGAACAAATTAATAAATCGTGCACATTATTTAGCAAATCGAGGGAACGAATTAGTAAATCGTCCGCATAACTTAACAAATCAAGGGAACGAATTAGTAAATTGTGCGCGCAATTTAGCAAATCGAGTGAACAAATTAGTAAAACGTGCATGATTTATAAATCGAGGGAACAAATTAGTAAATCGTGCACATGATTTAGCAAATCGAGGGAATGAATTAGTAAATCATGCGCATGATTTAGCAAATCGAGGGAACGAATTAGTAAATTGTGCGCGCAATTTAGTAAATCGAGGGAACAAATTAGTAAAACGTGCACGATTTATAAATCGAGGGAACAAATTAGTAAATCGTGCACATGATTTAGCAAATCGAGGGAATGAATTAGTAAATCATGCGTGCAATTTAGCAAATCGAGGGAACTAATTAGTAAATTGTCCGCATGACTTAACAAATCGAGGGAATGAATAAGCAAATCGTGTGCACAATTTAGCCTTCTATTTTTTTTCCTGCATGTCATGTGCGGGGCTCTGTAGTTTGGAACTATTTTCGTTAGCAAAATAGAGAAAAAAATTAAAATATTGTGTCTAAAATTTAAGTCACCTAATATTTACTTATTATTTACAATTATTAGTTTATATTTACACTAGAAACTTATTAAAATCAATAATTGCAAATCAGTTTGCTCATTTCAGGAAAACTGCATTGCTCATGCGGTATTGCTTATAAATATTAAAAACAAGAACTTATACAGAGAAATTTTTTACACCCTATCTTGGATTTTGGGGGCAGTTTTATTAACTTTGGTGACATTTTTGCTTCAAGCCACCAATAATTTCCGACCCTGCTGTGTGCGCAGCATGATGTGATGGCGGGGGCGGAGGGGGGCTCTTTTTTGAGCTTGGAGGCCTGGGTGAAACATAGTAAAGGCCGCATGAATTCCTATTGAATTGACTGGATTTTGCCTGTGAAAATTCGCCAAACAATGGTAAACGTGACCTGTTCCATAGCCTTTAAGTCAAACAGTAGCTTTTGTGTGGTGAAAAGAGTCATTACTGACTGAAAATCTTCATCTGCTGTAACTTTTAAATGTCATTGTGACTTGAATGAACATCATTATTGATAAACTTGCCATGACACGTCTTTATTTTAATTTTTGGATGCACTATTCCTATAAGGACGTGAAGAGGACAGATTCCAAGCACCCTTTGGCATTACACTGGTTTGGTTTGAGGGAAGCATGTGTTGGTGCTGAGGATTTGTGCGTGTTTGATGGTTGAGAGTAAAGACACTCTCTGTGCTCAGGGGGATTCGGATCTGTCTTCACTCGTCTCTTAATTACACCCTCCCAGAGCCTCGCTGACGGGTTGCCAGATTGTTTATGGTGGAAAGCGTCTGGGCTGGAGAGGCTCTGTGTGAATGAGTTGCCATGTTGAGATGTCAGGACCTGTCTGGAGGGATTCTCAGGTACAGAGTGCCAAGTGATATGAGGAGGAAACACTGCTGCACTGTGTGTGTGTGTGTATCAGGTTTTTCATTCTGGGGACCAATTGTTCCCAAAAAAGATAGTGAAACCTGAAATAACCCACCCTGTGGAAAGCAGCCAAAGTCCCCATGAGGAAAACAATTTCATAAGCATATTAAATAATGTGCTAATGAAAATCTAAAAATGTGACATCTCTTCTTTACAGGTGCAAGGGCGGAACAACCTGTCAGTTACATGAGATCAATCATCCAATCAATTCCTGATGGATCCTGCCCTACATTTTTTCTCATTCGAGAAGCCGTTTCACTCAGATATACAATACGATATGTCGTCATTGATTAATAACTTGTGTTTTAGTTTTGTCTTGCGGACGGGGTGAGTGTGTGTTCAATAATTGATGTTGAACAGAATGAGCAAATGGTTTGTCAAAGTCTGTGGTGAATGTGCTGTTGTGTTCTGATTACTACGATTTCTTCAGCTGTTGCCATGGGCAACACATCGGACAAATGCAAGGAAAACACAAGGGTTCACACTCGACCCCATTCCACCACACACACACACACACACACACACACACACAGAGACACGTGTTATGCATTTCATTCCCCTGATAATATACTGGAAATTAAATTCTCAATGTTTTGTTGTCAGTATGTGCAATAAACAAAGACTCAGAAAGAGAAAAGAGACAAAACCTTAACGGAAATGACAGGACAATATAATCACTGCACCATCAATCACTGTGTGTGTGTGTACGTGTGTTTGCGCATGCATGTGTTCGTGTTTGTGCGTGTTTGTGTACGTGTGCGTTTGTGTGTGTATGTGTTCGTGTTTGTGCGTGTGTTTGTATGTTTGTGTGTGTGCGCGTGCGTGAGTGTGTGCACGTTTGCATGTTGCGAGTGTGCGTGTTTGTGCATGTGTGTGCATGTTTGTGTGTGTATGTGTGTGTTTGTGCATGCATGTGTTCATGTTTGTGCGTGCTTGTGTGTTTGTGCGTTTGTATGTTTGTGTGTGCGTGCGTGAGTGTGTGCACGTTTGCATGCTGCGAGTGTGCGTGTTTGTGTGTGTTTGTGCATGCATGTGTTCGTGTTTGTGCGTGTGTTTATATGTTTGTGTGTGCGTGCGTGTGCACGTTTGCATGTTGCGAGTGTGTGTTTGTGCATGTGTGCGTGTGTTTGTGCATGCATGTGTTTGTGCGTGTGTTTGTATGTTTGTGGTGCTTGTGTGCGTTTATGCATGTGTGTGTGTATGTTTGTGCATTTGTGTACGTGTGTGTGCGTGCTTGTGTCTTTGTGTGTGTGTTTTTGCGTGTATATATGTGTCTTTGTGTGTGCACGCTTGCGTGTGTGTGCATGTGTATGCGTGCATGAGTCTGTGTGTGTGCATGAATGTGTATGTGTGTGCGTTTGTACATGTGTATGCGTGCGTGTGCGTGCGTGCGCACGTGTGTGTGTGTGTTCTGGGATCTTATTGGTGATAGTGATTTTGTAAAGATTTTCTCTGTGTGTTTGGGGACCTCAGTGTCTTCTGTCTCTATAAATAAAAGTCATGTGGGCTGCAGTGAAAACAGGCCTGCTGAAGGAAATAATGCATTCAAAACCCTCAATCAATGACTATTTACATGAACATATATATCGACCTGCATCTCACTCCCTAATTGTGGGACAAGAACAAAGATAAACAGTGATAAACTAGCACTGTTTCAGTCCCCAGTGAGCTCCCTAACTAGACAACATTTTAGAGCATCATTGACATAAAAGCTGTTCCAAATTATAGTGGTAGTAAATAGTAGAAAATCATGCTGCCTTCTAAGATGCAATGTTTTTGGATGTGTTCTTAACAGATATAGCAATCCCAGAATGCAACAAGCTATGTGAAAATATTCATCTAAGATACCCAAGAGTTGAGAGAAATGTCAGTTAGGTAAAAGTAGATTAAACTACTTAAAAATGACCATGTATTCAACATGTAACAACATGTGATTTCAACATGGCGGCCATCTTGAACAGGTATGACTGGAGTTTCATGTGAGTGCACGTCAGTTTAAATACTCTCATTGGAGCGAAAGAAGTGTGTTTTGTGTCAAATGAGGTGTGGGACAGTTAATCTCTTCCCCATGATACGTTCATCCTGGTTTATATTGATTTGTTTTGGACAGTCAGAAATACACACAGACACACACTCACACCAACACACTGATTGAGCAATGGCTGAGATCGATATGAGTTCATTCATTCAGTCTGGAAGGAAACAGATCAATACAGCACAGAACGTATTACACCTGTGGAGCGACACACACACACACACACACACACACACACAACCTCATATCCCTAACCATTTCCCTTCAACATGAGCTAAGAGTTTAATTCTTTTATGAACATCTATAGCTTCTACAGTTACTACTGCTGTGAAATCAAATTAATATGGGATATTTTACAAGCTTCTTACACAATTACCAGATATGAACGTTTCTAATACTGATCCATATTCATTTAGAGAGAATATTTTAATTTAAAGAATATAAACATGCATTATTAATATTTTAATATAACATGCATTATGAATATTTTATTATTATTATTATTATTATTCAAAGGAAATCCCATTTTCATTTAGAGAGAATATTTTAATTTAGAGAATATGAACATGCATTATGAATATTGTATTATTATTATTGTTATTTAAAGGAGATTCTATATTCATTATGAATATTGTTTTATTATTATTCAACGGAGATTTCATATTCATTATGAATATATTATTATTATTTAAAGGAAATATTAATATATGTAAATAGGAACATTTTAATTTAAAGAATATGAACATGCATTATGAATATTTTAATGTAATGCATTATGAATATTGTATTTCATTATTATTATTATTATTATTCAAAGGAAATCCCATTTTCATTTAGAGAGAATATTTTAATTTAGAGAATATTAACATGTATTATGAATATTGTATTCTCTTATTATTATTATTTAAAGGAGATTCACTATTCATTATGAATATTGTTTTATTATTATTATTATTATTCAAAGGAGATTTCATATTCATTATGAATATTTTATTGTTATTCAAAGGAAATATGAATCTATGTAAATATAGGAACATTTTAATTTAAAGAATATGAACATGCATTATGAATATTTTAATGTAACATGCATTATGAATATTGTATTTTATTATTATTATTCAAATGAAATATTAATATATGTAAATAGGAAAATTTTAATTTAAAAAATATATACATGCATTATGAATATTTTAATGTAACATGTTATACATAATGAATATTGTATTTTATTATTATTATTCTTCAAAGGAAATCCAATTTTTATTTAGAGAGAATATTTTAATTTAGAGAATATTAACATGCATTATGAATATTGTATTATTATTGTTATTATTATTATTGTTTAAAGAAGATTCTATATTCATTATGAATATTGATTTATTATTATTCAAAGGAGATCTAATATTCATTATGAATATTATATTATTATTCAAAGTAAATATAAATATGTAAATACAGGACAATTTTAATTTTGAGAATATGAACATGCATTATGAATATTGTATTATTATTATTATTATTATTATTATTATGCATGTTATGGTTTTATTGTTGTAGTCTAATCATCTTTTAGATAATATTGTGTCAAAAAGCAGAAATAAAACCATAAATAAAAATGATATGGTATTGGTCATAAAAACAATATCAGTATTGGGTGATCCTCACAGTAACTGTAGAAAATTTGCATTTGAAGTTAGACACATTTGGAATGTAACGCTGCTACAGATTCCTGTCTCAGTTGCTGCTGGATGTGAGGGTGTGAATTGGAAAATGTATTCAGTCTGTTTCCTCTGGATTCCATTGGGATTTACCTCCGTTAACACCTCAGCATGACACTATCACACACGTACACACAGCTGCCCTTAAGAGCTCATAGTGAACCTGTACCGTGTGAAATTATTCTAATGTTTTTGACCAAACATGAGCAGCGTCAAACACAAACACCCTAATGAGGCCTGCATAAGAACAGCTGGTGAGCACACACGCTCACACAGACCCTCTCTAATGAGTCCCGTCTCAGAACTGTCACCCTGAACTCTGAAACGCCAGCTGAAGAATCGCAGCAGATGGGAATGAACCATTTTTAACTCTGGATTATGCCGCCATTCATTCCCCCTTTTATTTAAATAAGAAATGGTATTTTTCGTGATTTGCAGTGTGGAATTCAGTTACATTTTTGCTTTATGTGCATTAGAGGTGGACTGAGTTTCATGGTGATATTGTATATTTGCAAATGAATGAAATGAACTAGATGAAATGAAGTTTCAGTATTCAGCGGAAACAGTCCTATCTGTAAATACATGTGTTGTTTGATTATTTAATGGGTATTCAATCAAGCTAAACATTTTTAAAATAAATAAATAAATAAACAAACAAATCAGCTGATATGACACAGGACATAGTTTTGTCAAAAAGCCAAAAGTATAGACCTACTTATCTGTGTTTGTAAATTTTGTCATCAGCACAGTCCACTTATATCCAGCTCACGTGCAAAGTAATGCTGCCTTCATGTGCTCTCAGAATTTGCCGGGAGTTTGATTGACAGAAGATCTATCCCGAATCCGCCGTTATGTCCGATAAAGCAGTCAGGACAGTTAGTAGATTAAAGGTGCAATGTGTACATTTTAAGAGGATCTATTGACAGAAATGCAATATAACATACATAACTATGTTTTCAGTGGTGTATAAAGACGTTACATAATGAACCGTTATGTTTTTATTACCTTAGAATGAGACGTTTATATCTACATACACCACGGGTCCCCTTACATGTCAAGTCGCCATTTTGCGCCGGCATGATTCTACAGTAGCCCTTAATGGACAAACAGCTGTACACAGAGCGTTTGCTTGCCTAGCTACACTCTGTTGTCTCAGACGATGACATACGTAATGGTCATACGTAGCTTCTCTATATTGCAATTCACAACCTCACCGCTAGATGGCGCTAAAATTTACACACTGCACCTTTAACGCCGGTGGACTTGAACTTGAAAAAAAAATGGCGATCTGTAATGACACATTAAAGAGCCACAAAACGGTATTTATTGTTTAAATTTCTTTAAAAATTACAAAATTTGAAATTTGAGACTTTGTTTCATATCAAAAGTAACCTGCTCTGTCTTGTCTGTTAGTGTCCTCTTTGCTCCACGATGTATTTTTCACTGTATGAGAACATGCATGATGTGTGGCGTGAGAGCGGCTTTTCGGACATAACAGTAACTTAAGGGGGCAGGTCTTTGCAAACGGTCAATTATCGTAAATACAAGTTTCCTAGGTAAAAATTGCACACGAACACCCTCCCATTTTGAAACTTGAACGCGATAAGCTCGTAATCACGACTTTAGAAGTGGGAATTATCACATTTGCGACAGCACGTGAAGGCAGCATTTTAGAGTATATTAGTTTCAGCGGCGTAGGTTCCAGAAGTATTTTTTCGATTCATTTCCCCCATGCCATGAACCAAACCAATCAGCTACGAGGTCAATCATAATATTACAAACTTTGAAGCAAAAAAGTATTTGAAAACCTGAAAAAAAAAAAAAGACTGTGTACTTAACAACTTTAGTGAGAGAAAGAACTACAATCCCATAAAGCATTGCAAACACGATAATCGAATTAAAAGCAATGGAGAAATATAAAACTACTCATTTAAAAATGTTGATTATATACAGTATAAATAAATATATATATATATATATAAACTATATTTTAGATTTATTGCAAAATATGCATATATTTAAATATTTAAGTATTGTGAGAGTGTAGAGGCCAACTCGATTATGTCATTTGCAGTGCTTCATGGAAGTGGGCGGAGCTAACGAGATCTTTTGGCACGTTTTGCTTGTTTCAAGTCTTGTTGTGCCCGAAATCGAATACTACCCTACTTTGGTGTGCGAAAAACAGTACTCCAACAATGTAGTTTGTCCGAATACATATTCGAAAAACAGTAGGCGAAAAGTCCCCGGATGACCTACTACTTTTGGCAAGTTTCTGAAATGTGCATATAATGGACACTTTACTATCCTATGAATCCACAGGAGGGGATTTATGAATGACAGTGAAGCGACGCAACTGATGCTGGTAGGTCACGTGACAGTAACAATATGGTGGATGTAGTACGTCTGAATTACATTCATACTACAAGCTTTAATACTATATAGAACATACTTTTTTAACGGTCGGGAAGTGTTCAAACACTTTTCTGTACAGCATCATGGGTAATGTAGTTTTTCACCACAAGTTAGGCTGTTAAACAGGATTATTTTAAAAATAAGCTGAAATAATGCAGGCTAATGGCTTCAACAGAAACATATACTATCGATTAACAACCTCGTAGCTCACAGTAGGGCTGTCTTTAAAGGTTTACAAGTTATTGTTAAAAATCAGTTTGCCTGTGGAGAAATCGAGTGTTTACTTCTGGAACCCAACTGTTGCACTCTATTGAGTGCTCTAAAATAAAGGTCGAAAGACCCGCTAGACAGACTTTGTGACCGTCGCATCTTGTGTCTTTTGCAGCATCTCACACACAGCATCATCTTTTTTAAAAACACTTTTTTTTTCTTTTCTTTTTTTTGCAGTCCGCTGCCCTGCTTCTTGCATTTTTAAAGGCAAAAAGTCATTGGTGTGAATGGCCCCGAAGCATATGCACCAAAATAAAACTGGGCCATAAAGTAAAACTCACACCAAGTCCAAATTTGTAAAACCTCAAGACAAATAAACCCTACTTTATATGTAAAATATTTTTGTATGCCTGTACATGTGAGTATGTGTGTGAATCAATCAATTACTACAACAATAAAATGATTGACAGTAATGACAGTTACCCAGCAACAATTCAACTTGTCAAAGAGGTTTAGGTTAGAGTTAGTGAAAGCAAGTTTGTAATGTCTGGATTGTCATGCTCCTGCATATTACAAAAAATCTTTATTACACAATACGGTTGAGAGTCTAGATTAAGGATTGTATGGTTAGGGTTAGTGTCGGGTTAGCTGGTATTATATAATACACATTCTGCTATATAAATAAATGTAAATGCAAAGTTAAGTTGAAGGTGGAGGTATAGGGTCAGGGTTAAAATAACACAACTGACATCCTCTCATCTTCAGTCGGATCTTAGAACTGCATCCTTGATCTTCTGCATCAAAATACAATACCAGAAATACTTGTATATCATCTGATGTTTGTACCACACGTCACTTTCTAAAAAGCAGAAAACAAAGCTCAAGACTGAGAAGCGCCATGGGCGAGAGTGTTTTCTGTAGTTCTGAGCTCCTCCAGCTGAGACTATTTTCAAAAGCATCTTTTTTTATCAGTTCACAGGCTCATATGACTGATAAAACGAAGTGACAAAGAAAGAGAAGCAGAAAGAAAACTTGAGTAATGATTAAGAGAATGACACTCTGAAGGTAAGAAATATATCTGACGGATAGAGAAGCGCTGAGATCGTGTTGATAAGGTGATGGAGGGATTGTTTTTGGAGGAGTGCGGGTGGATTGGTGTGATTGGAAGGGAAACGCTGAGGAGTGTTGATCATGACTGTCAGGTGTGTGTGTGCGTGTGTGTGTGTGTGTGAGAGAGAGAGAAAGAGAAAGAAAGAGAGAGAGACTGTCCTCATTAGTATAGAGGTTTAAGTTTAAACCTGTCAGTACAGGGAGACTGCAAATTCACCCACCCGCCCACAATCACACTGTCAGTTTAACGAAGAGAATGAAAGTATTCCTGTGGAGAAGAAGATAAAAATAGTCAGAGAAAGAAATGGAGAGATACCAGATAAAACAATAAGAGCTTATCATGGAGGAATATTAGCAAAAACTGTCTGTTTAAGAGGAGGAATTCATTTTCACAACAGGCACCAGACACAATCTGATGTCATTTTAATTATGTATATTATAAATATAAATATATGCTTTATATATATATATATATATATATATATATATATATATTCATTATACATGTAATATTAAATATATATAATTATTCATTTAAACATATAATAGTATTATAAATTATACAGAATTATATATTCCAGATTTTATGCATAATTAAATATATAATAACTGTTTTATGTAATATATAATTTTTAATATATATTCATTATACATTAAATATTTAATGTATAAAATATTAAAGTTACTATGTGCCACAATAATGTAGTGTCATACATTAATTCTTGATTTACTGCTCAGCAAATATTATTATATATTTCATTAATTGTGACTAACATATAATCGGCCATTTTCATGGTCTTTTAGGGTACTTGACACCACAACGATGCTTAAAACTGAGAAGTTTTTGGCAGGCCATTAGATGGCGATAAAACACTATAGACTGAACATGTAATGCGCATGTGCATGATGTCATCGTTTTCACAGATTCGCGTTTTTTTTTTACACGGAGACCCCTTAGTTTGTTTCTATTCAGTATTCATACTCCTTTGTTCTACTTCCCGCCAGTCTTTAGTTGTCATAGTAACTGTTTTGGTTTCGTTATTCTGTCCAGCTGTGTATTATTAATGATCATTGTTTGTCTTAGTGTTTATCTGCCTGTGTTTTAGTTCTGTTTCAGTTGTCGTTAAATGCAAGAACTTAGTTATGGTTATGATTTTAATAAAGTAATTTGTGAATTTATCATCATCTGTCATCTACCTTCCTTCATGACAGTGACCAGCATATCAAGTAATATGATTAAAAAATTGTATTGTTCAACTCTTTTGAAATGGTTTTGGATTCTTTTGTTCTGCGTTGTGGTTGTTTCTTGCTGTTCTCAGTAAGCTTGTTCATTGATTCATGTGTGGCTTCTCTTTTGATATGCCATGAATTTTTGAAGTCTCTTGTGTCTTCATGTGTAAGGTAGAGCTTTTGAGGTGTGATGTGAAAGTGAAATACAAATGCAGTTTGTTTAACAAAAGATCATACTGTACAAGACAAGAGACTAAACAAAACTCTGCAGATGACATGACTAAACCTGGCTTAGCGTGACAGAACTCTTCAAACTTATAAAATGGAGTTAAAACATTAATTTAGCACTCATTTAGCAAAAAAAAAAAAAATTGTTAATCAACAACATTAAGTCCTGGGTATACTTACGCTAGTGTACGCGCACAGTTGAATGCACAAAGCGTAACGTTACTTCATTCGACTCATACGCATACACAGGCGTTCGACGCATGCGCAGTTTTGAGCAATCTCTCGCCACGAGCTACAACCCATGTGAATATCTTTGTATTCTTTCATGAGTTGTACAAATGAGGGTATTTTCTAACCTCTTCGCACAATCTCTCATCTATGTAGGCCTCCATCGTCGCTGTAGCTTGCATGAACTCCGGTCTGTTCTGTTTATGCAGTTTTTCTTTGACTACCTTGTGAATCGACGCCCCCAGAGCACTGTTGCCACCTTGTGGATAAACTAATTCATTTGAAAAAACAATTAAATGCGCATGTGCGACCTGCGAGTACAAAGTACGTGCGGTTATAAAAATCCGGTGGTGCGCGTACCCTTCTGATGACTAAATTTGCGTCACGCCCACTGTACGCTGACCCTCGCGTACGCGTAAAAAGTGAACTATACTTTGGGCTTTATGACACTGAGGTGAAAGAGCGAGCTTAAATTAAGGTTTGTTGAACTCATGATACATTCATATCTCTGTCTTTCTTTCTAGTGTCTCATTTCAGGAGCTCAGCTGCTATAAAGATCCATTTAATCCGTCTATCTACAGCCGCGGCCTCTTTCTCTCCTCGTTCTCTCTCTCGTGCTGAAGTGGAAAACATGGTCAGCATCACCATCTGTGTGTGCTGAGGATCAGGTGGGCTGTTTGCTGCGATTAAACGTCTTCTAATCCTCCGGCTGCTCTTCTCAGAGCAAACAAATAGAAAGAGGAAGAGAGGAGTGTGAGTGATGTTCGGTTTGTAAAAGAATGGTTCTTTATGATTAATTGGTTTTACACATTTGCATATCAAACTCATGAGAGAAAATTCAAGCCCTTTTTTGTATATAAATGTTATTTTTAATTGTGACATATGTATCATATAGGCTATTTTATAATATTAATATTTCTAATAGGCCTATATAAAAGAAACCTTTAGAATATCATCATTTTGGACCGCTTCTGTGAATTCAAACAATGCGACACCATGATTGTGTGAACAGTGTAATTTTGCTTTTATGCAACAGTTCAGTAAACAAGAGGTTAATGTTGAGTAACATACATGGTCATACTCCTTCAAACGAAGCTAAAGCTGAACATTGCCTTTCTCTGAGCAACACATAGACAGTAGTGGCGTTTCATTCCTAAATGATTTAGTGGTTTTGAATAAAGTAATGACTCAATGGCCCCTTTCACACATATAGTCCTTACTGGTAAATTACCATCAAATTACCGTTAAGAGATCATGTGTGACCTTTTCAAAAATACCGGTAAATTGGTTCTGGCAATTTACCAGTATGAGAAGTTGTAGCATTACTAGTGAATTACTGTATGATGCTGTGTGTGAACAAAGAATAAAGATTACCGGTATGAGCATGTATGAGGTCCAAACGGGCGTTCACTTCATGGTGAAATTTCAAAGTTTCAACTTGTAAAAAGCGTTCATGTCCTTGTAGAGCTTGTAACCACATGACCACTGTACTAACTGACTGCTGCAAATTCATTTTACTCATTGATAGTGTCGCCATAGAAACACAGGACGTTGTGGTGAGAAATCGAGTCCCCCCAGGAATCGGGTCTCCTTTAGGACCCCGAGTGATCCCATTGGTTTAACAGACTTTTAATGGGTAGCATTTTTAGTGCCTGATAGAGCTGCACGATTAATCGTAAAAAGATCGCGATCTCGATTCAAGCACCCACGCGATCCTACTTTATTATTGACAACTATTCTCCCGCGTCTATTAAACTTTTGACAAAATCATACCGGAACGTTCAAATCTGTGTTCGTGCTGCCAGAGCCAGAGCGAGCCGTTTTGAATCACACTTTAGTTATTTCTGTGTTACAAATATTCACATTATCACAGAAGTACTGAAATATAAGCTTTAAGTTAGTATTTAAACACCGATGTCTACGACAGCGATCAAAATAGAGCAAACTACCTTTTGAAACGAACTTGGCACATCAAATAACGGTTAATATCAATTACATCTAATTCCACTAGGTGGCGACAACTGACTGTTAAAAAATGTATTTGTCATTGAATCGTTCATTCAAAAGATTCATTCAAAAACACTGATTCATCCAGCAATGAAACAAGTATTTATTAATGAGTCATTGAATTCATGCAAAACCATTTTTTAAATAATTCATTCAAACATTTTCCAGCAATTAGAGTCAGCTATTTATATTTTGTCAGAACCTCTAGTAAATTACATGTTATTTTGTTTGGTTGTATATTCAGAATCGTGGGAGAATCGTGATCTCTATTTGAAACCAAAAAATCGTGATTCTCATTTTATCCAGAATCGTGCAGCTCTAGTGCCTGATTATAATTCCTGCAAAATCACGTTATGATTTATGTCATTTAAAATGTGTTATAATGATCATTAATGTCTTTTAAATTACATATACTTCATTCATATACTAGTATATAACTGAAGCTATAGGTTGTGAAATCAAGCATTTCTCGTTCTGTTTTTTTTAGTTAGCTTACATACTAGCATAGCATACATCTACCCGATTAGCCTAGCTTAGCTTATATTATATTATGTTTTTTGCTTCCAATATAGTTCCCAATTAAATGTTTCAAATTAATGATATTTGTGTGTACTTAGCATGACAATTAATTTATTAAAAATGTATAATAGTAATATTATATACTATATCACATTGGTATTATTGTGTAAAATTTATATTAATTACTTTTACAGAACATATGTTGCAGCAATCCTTATCCTTATAAAAACTACATTTTTAGGCATGGTTGTGTTTATAGTTTTTTTTTTTAATTATGCAATACATAGGGATTCATTTTATATTTCATGTTGTTGCATGTTGTTTGTGCACTTAATGTAATTAACATCATACAACAGTGAAATAGGTTATAATTAGTCAAGACATCACGATAACAACTTTTGACTCGATTTCTCATGACAACGTCAACAGCTCTGAATAGAACATCACGTGTTATCTCGAGCCTACAGTAATTGCATCTCATTCATAAAGACACTTGTTTTGAACAAATCAGTTGAATGAACGATTCAGTGACTTATAATGAAAGTCACTTTTTGAATGACTTAATGACTCACCCATAAAGACATTCCTTTGCTGCCACCTGCTGGCGTATCAATGTTTAATCGCAGAAAGAGTCAATGACAATGTGATACAAACAAGCAACAGTCATTCCAGCGCTTTAGGTCTGTTATATCACTAATGCTGCATTTATTAGATCAAAAATACATAAACAAATTGAATTGTCTGCATATGAGCTTAATGCCAAGATTCTTTGACTTTACATTTTTTCTGTCAAAACTCACTCCTTGTTAGAAACAAACCTCCTCGTCAGGTTCATTCAGATTTTTCTGCAGTTTTTTTTTTGCCTTCTTTCAGTGCTGTGATCAAGACAAACTTCCCCTCATCTCTCATCTTCTGATGATGCAATTTCTCCATGACACAGAGAGCCTTCGTCATCAAGAGATCAGTTTTCATCAAGAGATCTTTCACTCCATGAGAAGCAATTGTTGTACGACATGACAGGAACAGGAGAAGGAAGAGGATATGACACCTCATCTGCGGATGAATAATTAAAAAACAGATTGATCAAAGTGGGGCCAAACGCACCCTTTCATTCTCTTGTCATTAATACCACGTTTGGCTTCTGTAGTAATTCATCCTTTTGTTCTCTGGCTGCGTAACATGGACGCTGATATTCTTGCTCCAGGGCTCATCAGGATGTCATATTAGGATCCTTTAAAGCAGCTTGATCCTCCTGACAGTGGCTGCATCTCTCCCAGTGAGAACACATCCCTCTGCTTCATCTCACACTGTTTCATGCCGTCACACTTTGACTTTCAAAGTTCAGAAATGCAGCATCAGGATTATCAGACCATCAACCTAATGTGTGTGTGTGTGTGTGTGTGTGGTGTGTCCGGTGCATTGCATGAACTTTCTGTACTTGCTGCCAAAAGCAGCCCATTACCCTGCAGTAATAAAATAACAAAGTAAAGAGCCATATGTTCATCATCTTTGTGTTGTAATCATTGCAGATAATTCAATTAAACACTCTATTTCATATCACTCACACAGTCACAGTCTGAACAAGGTGTGTGTTCGTAGTTAACACATTCACTTCATCCAATCTGAGTTTTGGTTTGCTGTGATTTACAAGTGTGCCTAACAACAGCTGATCGTGTCACAACTTCACTGCTGTGTGTCAGTATGACGCTTTTATTAGACAAGTCCCACAACACCCTACAGATCAGATAGATAGATAGATTAATGTGGTTTGATTGTAAATGAGTCTCTAAGTCTCCAGAGACAGACATCACAGACTCTGATGAATTTACACATCAGACGTGTCTCTCCTCCTGTATCTCTCTCTCTCTCAGTTCATCCTTCCAAGTTTCACGAGCTGTGATAGAGAAATGTTCTCTGGCTTCTCTTAATGTGAAGCACATTCCTTCAATTCACTTTCAAAGATACTCCTGCATGTAATATCGTCAAAGGGGCATTTTCCATTTCAAAGCTTTGCTCTGTCTCTGTGAGAGTGATCGCGCCCCAGTGTCCTCGCTGTGTGCATTCATTTCAAACACTCCTAAAGGCCATGTTTGCTGTTCCAGCTTTATTCTTTCATTCATGCATAAATTATAGCAATCTTTATTTCTGTAGCTGTCCTTTGTGACATCCTCTCTGCTTAGATCACTGGACATCTAATTCTCCAATACTGGCATTAAATACTGACATACTGCTTACTATATACTGCATACTGTCTACTATGTTTATTAAATGTAGTATGTGAAACTATGCAACAATAAACATTTCAATCTTTATTGTTAGGATCATCACATGTCCTTATTTTGCATGTTTACAGTAATTCGTTATAGATACATTTCTAAAAGCAGTTGTACTCGCGGGTCTATCGGTGTAGCTGTGTGTATTTACTTCGTTTTGTCACAGACTACTAGAATTTAGGAACTTAGCCGCCTGAAAAAAAAAAAAAAGTTTTGGCGGTTAAATTCTGAGAATCCCTCAGTCGACATTTCACTTTTGGGAGGAAGAATTTGAGCTGCAAAAAGGTAATTAAATTTATTTCATAATCTAGTGTTGTTTGATGTTTTAATTGTCAAGAAGAAAATTGTGTTTTTTTGTTTACATCTAGATGGTTTGCGATGGTACATAACGTCAGAATTTGGTCCTGGAGATACGGAGTGTTGATTACTAGGCTACGGTCTTGTTTTAGGAAATCGTTTTTGTTTGTTTTATTTTTTATTAGAAAAACTGCTGAGCTGTATCCAGTGCACTGTAATGTTGGCTAATGAAATGATATTGAGTATATTCCATTTTGTTTGCTAAAATTCAGTCAGTCAATTCGTCTTTTTCAACAAGTGAGGGCTACACTGGTGGTGCCATATGGGTGATTCACTAACCTTTTACAAGACTGATTTGAATCGAACTATTGCTTGTTGCATTACACCCGCGAAGACAACTCAATAGGACAATTTGCAAGATGATATTCAAAATAAGAGATTTCTCTTGTTGTAGCACTGCCGTGGGGGAGCTCCGGAACAGGAAAAGAATATACGGAAGAAATCCGCAAAACGTAAGTGCAGCCTCTTAAAGGGATAGTTCAGCGAAAAACGAACATTTTTTCATTGATTACTCACCCTCATTTCGTTGCAAACCTGTAGACTTTCGTTCATCTTCGGAACACAAATGAAGTTCTTTTTGATGAAATCTGACAGCATTTCGTCCCTCCATAGACAGCCTTCACAACTGGAATTTTGACTACAAAAAGTTCATAAAGAGATTGAACACCTAATTCACGTGAATTGAGCTGTTTAGTCCAAATTTTCTGAAGAGACACGAAAGCTTTATATGATGAACAGATTTAATTTAGGCTTTTACTCACATATAAACATTGATCAGCGAACATACACAGAAGCTCAACTGAACCTGAATGACGCACAAGATCAAACCTCTTCCGGAAGCTCAAATGTGCTGTGTAACCAATAGGGCTTTTCCCAAGGCATTTAACCCTGGGTTATCATCGTTCTAAACACCGCTTTTAACCCCTGGTAAAGGAATGTTTCACACTTGTAATTTAGATGCAGGGTTAGCACCGCTTTTTACCCGGGGTTATGAAACCCTGCTCTGCAGCAGGGTTAGCACAGCTTTTGCAGTGTTAACCCCACATTGCGGTGCCAAACTTGTACAGTGTGAAACGATGCGGTGTTACAATGTTACAACTAGACGCTTAGCCACAGACAACCAATTCCATACTCATATTTGCCTGCTTTGGACAGTCACGGAAACAGTAAATTCAGCGTTTGAGAGGAAATAGTATATTTATTTTTGGAAATAGGTTGCATAAATGAGGAATTAAGCAGGCTTTGTAGTTCCGTGCTGGTTTTGTTATTGATGTGATTTGAATGATCAGTGTAGCTTATTTCTCAGTGGTTCACTTTGGATGTCAGTTGTTTGATATTTCAGAAGACTATTACGCAAACTATAAAACTGCATTTGAATAAATATTGCAAGAATATGAATTGTGCTTTTTCATCAGAGGTAACACTGGATAAACAAGATTTGTCAACCATTAGAGGAATAAGATTAATTTCATTCTTAAGTGTTAAACTGTTTGGATCAGTAACAGCGAGCTGTGTGATTCTGGTCTTTCACAGCTGAGACCTGCTGACGTGCTGGATATGTTAATGTTCTCTGCTCCGGCGCTCCGGCCTGCAGTCGGGGCTGTTTGAGATGGATCTAGGCCAGTGACACGGGGCTCTTGAGAAAAAGACTCCAGTCACTGAGCTCTGGGTTATTACAGCTGTCTCTGTGCACTTTACTATTGTTTAAAAATTACTAAATGTCTAGCTTAAAATGAACGCAAAATATGTTGGAAATTAAAAATCAGACACATAATTCCTAGAGGCAATCAAAGGGTGAACATTTATTAATAAGCAATTTAATGTTTATTGTTTAATTATTATTAATTCAACTTATTAATAAATGTTAATTTATTAAACATTAATAAATGTTAATTTACAACATATTTTGGGTTCATTTTAAGCTAGCAGTATAGTAATTTTTAAACAATAGTTGTTATATAAAACTAGCCAGCACATTGGGCAAACATTTAACCCAACCGCTGGATTTGTCCATTACATGTTTTTAACCCCAGCATTTTTTAGAGTGTACCTTCTGTTATAGAGAATTGATCCGTTATTGATTTGATTTATGATTAATACTGGGCAAATAAAAAAGACTATGGAAGCTTGTTTCCACCATTAAATAAAAAAATTTAAAAAGGTAATTGCGACTTTTTATCTCACAATTCTGACTTTTTTTCTCATAATTGCGAGTTTATATCTCACAGTTCTGACTTTATATCACGCAATTCTGACATTATAACTCGGAATTCTGACTTTATAACTTGCAATTCTGATTTTATAACTTGCAATTCTGACTTTATATCACGCAATTCTGAAAAAAAAGTAAAAATTGTGCGATATAAACTCGTAATTGCAAGGGGAAAAAAGTAGAATTGTGAGATAAAAAGTCGCAATTACCTTTTTATTACAAGCTTCCATAAAGACTAACTATATTTCAGGCCAAAAACAAGTTTAAGGGGCTATAAATCGAATTCATAAGCCCTTGTTATTAGCGACACCTGTGGCCAGTAAGTGAACTGCAGCCAGTAACTTATTGCTTGTTCTCTCACTTGTGCACAAGAAATTACTATACTAGACTATATTTCTGACTATGTGAGACTATAGTTTGAATGAATCCCTTTTCTTTGCATAACGCTCTTTCGCACTATCCTGAACATTGTATAAGCAACGTTTTAACGTTTTATGCGTCATAGAACAGAAGAGAGGCTCTCAGGAGCGCGCATAAACGTCACATCCCACCAAAAACGTCCTATCAGTCTACATAGGCAACCAATTAACACATACATTTTTAACTATTTCCAGAAATATTTCTGAAAAGTATTCTGAAATATATTTAGATGTAGGCTACAAAAATGTCAATGATCTGGTTGTCAAAACTCACATTCTCCATTTTTACATCCTCGGATTGTTATTGTATACAACGGTGTCCAAAACTGTAAGACCATGTTGCAAACTTTAAAAGTTGAACATTTTATGTTTTATAATGTAAGTCATCTAATATGTAAAATAAGAAATATTTAAGATTTTTAGGGGTCTAATCAAATGTAAGTAAATGTGTCAATCATGTGATTCTTTGAATAGCCGGTCAGATTTTCTTGATTTTCTCAAAAATCAACAGGTTTTGTTCGTCAAAATACTTACCAGGATGATGCCATGCAATGATCATTCCAACTGAATGTATGCCACTTTTTGTTGAAACGTGTTACCTCAATTTTTAAGAAAAGCTTTTTCAGGCTTTGTTGCAGGTGTGTATGAGCACTGATAATCTCTAGATTTCATGTCCAAGCATCTCTACATAATATATCACACTGGTAACAGTTCAGATATAAAGATGTATATCTGATATCATATATATATATATTTATCAGATATCAAGAACACTACTGGTATCAATTAACATTTATTATTTTTAAATAATACAATAAATATACTACAAAGGAACATGGGCTTTGGTAGAGAGTTACAACAAACATCGCTCTCTCTCCATTTCACAATGAAGGACAGGCCTGTTTTCATCTGAGCACTGTGAGGATGTATCAAACCACTGATAAAAGAAATTGTGGCTGTGGGAAGAAACATCAAGAGAAAGCTTAACAATTTCATGCATACAGGAAAGTTTTAATGCTTCAAAAGACATACAAGGGTGGGTGTGGACACAGTAAACTTGAATTTATTGACAAAAAAACCAATATCTCTTCTATCTGCTCGTACACAGGTTTGACACGACTGCAAAAAACAAACAAACAAACAAACATTACAAAGACAAAAAAAAAAAAAAAAAAACAGAATAAACTATATTGGCAGCATTACTGCTGGTTTTGAAATATACAGAAGAATTGGTTGAAATTCATTTCGTTTTGTACTGATAAAATTGTGTCAAAACTGCATATTCCATGTTGAATCCTCTTAAAAGAAAAACAGTTCAAGTCATATTTAATTAAAAATTGGAGAGCAAGATTTTGCAGTAGCAAGTCTAGTGGTCAAAAGCAGAACAAAAGGGTGCAGGAAAATGTCTAGTGGCAACAGATGATAGAAGAATATCAAGATGGCTCTAGTCAATGACAACAAATCCTCAATTCTAACAGGTGAAGAAGGAATATATGCTAGCGAATGTACAACATACTTGAATAATCACACAAGACAATCTGATTCTTGGTCTTCAAGTCTCTTAAATTAAGAGAAATCTCTTTGGAAGGAAAGCTGAAATCGGCAGTGAAGTTAACTATTCATTCCTCTAAGCGTTTTGGTTAAAATATTCACAGAACCCTCCAAAAATATCTAATCAAAAGGTCCCAAGCTAATTCTCCAGAGCGGTTTCAAATGCTAAAACTTTTAGTATGTGAAAAGCTTTTGATTTTCATTTTCAAGCCAACTACAGCATCACTTTACATTACAGGGTCCATGTTACACAACAGCATTATCAGTAATTGTGCTCCATTTAACCATTTCAAATAAAGTACTTAATGTAAATAGTCTGTGATATGAACATTGTAATGCAAAGTGTGAGCTAAAGCCTTTGGAAGACCATAAATTATCTTCATATGTAACAATCTGGACATTGTCAAATGTGCTGAGGAATGATAACAGAAGAAAATGTGTTCTCATCTATAAATGAATATGATTTTATGGCATGCATAAAAGTACTTCGCCACCTCAGGAAGCAAAGCTAGGACTTTGACAGAGGATGTGGAACCACTTGGGCATCACCGCAGAGCCGTTTTCAGTTACAACAAACAATTACAGGAAAAAAGGTATATATTCGTAGCACCACAGACAGAAGGAAATAGCACCTAGTTTACCGATATTGTGTTTCCTCAGTGTGATGGTGTGCTCTTCTGATACAGGGAAGCACAGATTCATGAACGTCAGATCAAAGATTCCCCTCATGCACATGGGTCACGATCTCACAGACCCATAGAAACCAGTTCAACATGACAGGTAGCAAATTAATGCTCACATTACGGCTGTTTCTTACTTTTATTGTCATTTTGTTGTTTAAATTACAAAAAGACGGTGTTTACATCTGCAAGAAGACATTTTGTTGCTGTTGCTTTTTTGTCTTACTTTATTAATTTCCTTTATTTTCTTTATTTCAGATTCACTGGAAATTTCCTCAGGCTCTTTATTTGGGAGGGTTCAGATATTTTGTATGTGATTTAAAAAAAAAAAAAAAAAAAAATCCAATAACCAGCAGCTCTGTCCTTATCGCTCAATGGGTTCACATGCATGTTTTGAAGCCAGAACCAAAAAAACACTTCACCAGAAAAAAAAAAAATATACAGAAAGTACTTACAAACATAGAAAAAAATATTTATATATATTTATATATATAATCACCATTCCAGGGAATGGAAGACAAGTATGCACAAAAAACACAAAGCTTAGAAGTGGAAAAAGGAACAACAGAAAACCCAAGCAAACAAACCAACTGAAAAGATTTCTCGTACGAAAATGCCGAACCGGACGTGCGCAGCGATACGAGTCCATGAACAGGCGGGAAATAAAAAGATGGATCTATTCTGTCTATACAGCCTGTGGGAGGGACAAAGAGTCAGACAAGCGTAAAGTGGGCGTGGCTGGGAGAGACATGATCGATGACCTCATCCAGTTTCAAAACTTGCATGTGATGCAGAGGGTACACTGAGGTTAAAAAGGTTGCTCTGTTATAAGAACCCATTGTTTACACATCCATTCTTTCTTCAAATTTCTTTTATCCTTACTTGGTATCGGTTGGGTTTGTTTGGAAACACAAAACTTTACAAATAAGTCATCCTATTTCTTTCTTGTGTTTTGTTTTTTGGAGAAAATGAATATGTTTTGTTCGCGTGTGCTCGCTGAGCAGTCTTAGCCGATGAAGCAGGCCGGTCCGACCTCGAAGCCGAACTTCTGCGATGCTCCGCCGAAATCGTTAAACATAATGTCAACAAATGGTACCTGCTCCACTTTTGGTGTGTTGATCTCAAGAATAGTCTTTTCATAGCCCTTTTTCAACTGCGGGAGGAAGGAAAGGGAGCATTACGAACATCGCTTATGAGAGATTTCGCTTTAAACTTGCTAAAAAGACGTATTTCTGGCTCTTACCGCGCAGCCGTCGACGGCGGCTCTGATGTACGGGTTGTTATCGTAAGACATCTCCTCATCGTTGGAGCCCAGGAAGCGGATGGCTTTATCGTAATTGTCCAGATCCTGGTCATGCCAAGCCACCGACTGGTAACAGTTGTAGGTCAGGTTCTGTCGAGCCGTGGCACTGAGTAAACGCAGGAATGTCATCTGCACCACTCCGATCGGATTGCCCTCTGCATCCATGTACGAGAGCTGCACAGAGAAAAATAAAGCAATGCGGTCTAGGTAACGGCTGGACAAACGCCCCCTAGAGGTTCTGTTGAAAACTACACATCACACCCCTCCGGTCCAACGGTACTTTATAGAGTACCTCAGAGATGACGTGTTTTTGTAGGCCAACCCGGAAGTTAACGGCGCACGGGTTCCCTCGATCGAAAGCCTATGCATTTTTCCCATAGACTTTTGGAAAATCGCAAAAAATAAGCTGTGTTTAACAAAGGGTTATGACACTTACACGTTTTGAAGCCTAAATAAAGTGGTCAGATATAAAAAGCTAACAGTAGGCTATAAACGGACTACAGCACACCATGGTCGCGGATCAAGGTCACCACCACCAAGCTTCCTCAAACTTTATTTAAAAAAACAACTTTATTTAAAAACATGCTCGCTGATTATGATCTGCGCTGTGTATGAATACTTATCCACTTTTTCATGAGAAATGCTGTCCAAATGTCCCGTTTGTCATGATTACGTCTAAAGTCCCCGCCAAAGGAAGTAGTCCATTTTAGCAACTTGTTAGCAACTGCCGTTTTTAAGACACAATAAAGGTTTAAAAAAATCACAAGCGGGTTATAACTGGTGTGTTTTATGTCATAGATCAAAACGTGAAAATATTTAACCACAGACCTTAATTCAGGCGATTTAGCAAAAACCCATTCAAAAAACCCATTGACTTTAGGCTGATGGAACCGGAAGTCCTAAAATGCTAACTCGCTTCCGGGTTTTGCCTACAAAAACACGTCATCTCTGAGGTACTCTATGGTCACTGACTTCCAGTGTTGGGGAGAGTTACTTTTAAAAGTAATGCGTTACAATATTGCGTTACTCCCTGAAAAGTAACTCATTGAGTTCACTCCTGATTTCTCTCAACATAGGGGACAGGAGAGGTGTCATTCAATAAATGGGAAAACAAAGTAACTTGAGTTACTTATTTGAAAAAGTAACTTGGATATTTTGTTGTAAATTTAAAAGTAATGCATTACTTTACTAGTTACTAGATGATGTAACTTGCATAACTTGTAATGCATTACCCCCAACACTGCTGACTGCTCTTTAAGATTTGGGGTTAAAAGTCTACATTGGCTAAAAAGGAATATTTCAGGTTAAGAAAAAAACAATTACCAAAAAAATATATATATATATTCTCTAAAAAAACAAGAATGAATATCTTTATATATTACAGTTTTGCTACAAGTAAATTTGTCTTGTTTAAAATATTTTGCAAATACTTTAAGACAAAAAAAAAAAAAGAAATTATTGTCAAGCTGTCATTTGAATAAATATTAGCTATAACAATTATGTATGTATGTATGTATATACAAAACCATTCAAAAGTTTTGGGTTATCAATGTTGCATTAATTTGATCAAAAATACAGAAAAATATATTGTGAAATATTTTTACAATTTAAACTAAGTGTTTTCTATTTGAATATATGTTAAACTGTAATTTATTCCTGTGATGCAAAGCTGAATTTTCAGTGTCACATGACCCTTCAGAAATCATTCTAATATGCTGATTTGCTGCTCAAGAAACATTTCTTATTATCATCAATGTTGAAAACAGTTGTGCTGCTTCATATTTTTGTGGAAACTGAGATTTTACTTTTCTTTCATGAACAGAAAATTCAAAAGAACAGCATTCGGGCAGTCGTAGCCACATATCACTTTCACTTCACTTTCATTTATTTGAAACAGAAATTTTTGCAACATTATACATTTCTTTACTTTTATTTTTGATCAATTTAATGCATCCTTACTAAATAACTGCTATGTGTGAACTTTTAAAACTTTTAACTTTGATTTGTGTTGTTTCATCAGTCAAGTAAGAGCACAGAACTCTTTTCTCAGCACAGATCTCCGCTGCATGTATTAAACACCAAAATTCATTTACACATTTAAACATGGATGATAAACTCATTTTGTTACAGACGCCACTGAAAAGTATCACTAATATATTCAAATGAGTTGTACTGGTTTATATGCAGATTCTCCCCTTGTGGTGTGATGCAACATTTGCATTACGGAAAATATGCAAATGTTTTGTTTTCATTCTTGAATATACCAACCCATGTTTAGAAGAAAACTCCATCTCCTCTGATCCACAAACACACACATATGTGACTGACTGAGAGAGCGAGCACATGCTCCATGCACACACACATCAAGATATACTTACGATTAGGAGCTCCGCTCACACACTCATATACATTGACCTTCCATGCATGCATGCAACTCACCAAGAACACCTGCCCATGACCACATTACCTCATGATCACAGCTGCATGTCAAGAGAGGCTGAACCCAGAAGCTCAGTGAAGTGACTGAGATCCACCACAGACACAAAGGCTCTGTTCCAAATGCTAGTGAACAGCCTACTACCTTCTAAGGCAGCAGCTTATGTGAAATAGATCCTCATAGTTATGGATTTGAAACGCTCTTCCTCAGCAGCAATTAAAATATAATCAAAATAACTTCGGGGATCTTCTTTGTACTGTCATAAATAGGTGAGTGTCTAGCATTTGGAGCAGATCTACAATCATGTGTTAACGGACTCAGTCACTTCAATCTGATTTTGTCAATCTTACAGTAACAGAAGGCAGGTTGGATTCTATCAGTCAGAACTTTCACACACAAATCTAGGGTAAGTTACAGACTGACTGACGTCTCCACCCACAGCCCTCAGATTACCCATAAGTCTGAGCAAAAAACTTTTTGCTGCTGTTCTGATGATGACCATGCTCGGCCATGAAGGGATCCGAGAAGCATGCAGAAGCACGGGCCTTCAAGAGACCGATCGCCCAGGATCCGTGGACCCTCGGCACCGAGCCCCTTCTCTCATGCATTCCTACTTACCATGGACCCTCTCTTGTAGCGACTATACCATGTGCCTGGACTGTCTTTGGGCCAGCGAGCCATTTTGCTCTGTAAAATAGGAGACTATTTCAGGAGGACAAAAAAGAGGAGTCACTCTTACCAGTTTACCACGTTTGAATTCACTGAACCACGACCCCGGATTCTCCTTCACCCAAGAGGTGAGTCTGGCCTGAGAGAGAGAAAGAGTTAACTGGAGTCAATACTGAAGAAAGCGAGAGACAGATGAGAGTAGAAGAGACAGCCTATGGCATGGGTTGCCAGGTTTTCACAACAAAACAAGCCCAATCGCGTTCCACGGGGGTCCCACAGTAAAAATCGTGTTCCGGGAGTATAAAATCCACGTTTTTGGTGGGGCTCCCCAGGTAAAAGTCGCAATCCAGGGGCTAAATATTATGTTATTTGGGGTCGCTTCAACCCGCCGACATGAAAAACTACTCGCGGCAACAGTGTAAAAGTAGCCCAATTCCACAGGAAAACCGCGGACTTCGCAACACTGGCCTATGGGAATCTGTTTTTCAGTGTAGTTGTTAATATGTCCGAGGCAGGGGAATTCACGTTCTTGCATCCAGTTTGCACGTGTTTTAACTGTTGTGGACATCTAGATGAATGTCTTTTGGATTCATGAGTTAATTTACAACATAATGGCCAAAGCCATACAATTAATACAATGCAATCCTGTATGAAAGCAATCTTTGTATACACAACTAATATATAATTATATCCATTGCTGAGAAAGAGAAGACATAAACCTAAAAAAACCTTGTAAATATTTACATTAATTAATATTATTTTAATATAATAATATTATTTATATATTATTATATTATTATTTATATATAATATATATATTTTTTGCATTTATATAAATAATTATTATATTATTATTTATGTATGATATTTTTTTGCAGAGAAAACTAATGTGAGTTAAATACCTAAAGAAATGTTTTTAAAAATGATATAATAATAATGCAATTTTCAATATAATGAAATATTTTTTCTTGCTGAGTGAACTAAAAAAGTCTTAAAAACCTAAAAAAAAATATAATATAATTTTAATTTTATGAAAGAAAAGAGTACAGAGTAATGCCTTTAAATAAATTAATGCCTTTAAAAAACTAAAACAATATAATAATATAATTTAATTTGAATAAAAATATGTTTGCTGAACAAACAAAAATATGACTAAAAACCTAAAAAAAAAGTTTTTTAAATATTTTTTCTTTCAGGATAAATTTTCACATCCGGTGTTAAGGGGGTCAAAACATTCATATACCAATAATAACAATATAATTTTAATTTTATGAAATAATTTGTTTTAGGAGTACACAGTAAAAAAAAAAATGCCTTGAAAAATAAAAAAAAACCTATCAAATTGTAACAAAAACCTAAAAATTGTTTAAAAAAAAATTTAATTAAATAAAATATTTTTGCTAAACAAAAATGTGACTAAAAACCTAAAATAAAAAAGTGGATACATTTTCATATCCATTGTTAACAGGGTCATGAGGCAGATTTCACTTGCTCTCTTTGCTGAGTGAACAAAAAATAAAAAAATGATGCATCCAGTGTGAAGAGGTCCATCAGAATGCAAGGGTTGGTTTGAATTAAAAGCCTGCCAAAACAAATATTTGTTCTTGGTGAGAATAGGCCTGAGGAGGTTATTGTTTATTGTTGGCTGCATCTGCTGGAGTGAAGGGTGAACCTGCGGAAGCACTGAAGTTAGTTCTGTTGTTTGTGAGAGTCACCTTCACACCCCACTGAGTGATTCTCCATCAGTGACGCTTCTGAGACTCATTAAGGCAAATAACTCGTCACACTTCTGTGCAGAATCTAATACAGAATAAATCTTTGAGTCGAGTTTCTGGTATAGACCTCATTCAGTTTGATGAGAACAAAAAATACAGTCTGTGAAAGAAAGTACAGGACGTTTCAATATGTCATTCTGATGTGCAGAGTACATCTTTCCATAGATTTTCAGTGGACAAAAAAACCCTCCAGCAAATCTGGTGAAAATCAGATGTGACCTTAAGACAGTGTGACATATTGAACAGACTGTATGTCTCTTTCTCTCTGCATGCTAAGCTGAACAATTTCTCTCTGGAGGTTTTTCAGGAATCCATGGACTATACTTGAAATGTGAGTTGAATTTAGTGTGTTCATCTTAATGTTGAGTGTTGTTGTGCATTGTGATTCTGACATCAAATCTGTTTTACTCCAGATCTGGACTTTTGGGAAGTCGTCCCAAAGTGTTTTGCTTTGTGCCTGTCAGGAGAACATTTCTTACCCCTTCGCTCTTTTTATCGGGGAAGATGCAGCTCTCGCCACCTGCTGTGAAGTTACAGTACACTTTGAAAGAGTCTCTGGAGCAGCCCTGGTTCGGATCAATCCAGTATTCACCTGAAAAGAGAGTACATATAGCTTATGATGGATCGTCCTTCTTTCTATGTTAAAATTCAAATGAGATTCATTTCATACAGGGCTGTGAATCAAATTAATTACATGATATGACAATTAATTCATAGTAATTAACTTGCAAAGCTCAATATGCAATTAAAGCCTCCATATGAAGATGACTTTAATTAAATTACTTTTTTAAATTAATTAAATTTAATTTTATATTACTATATCTATATTGCTAGATTTATGTGTTGTATAATATATATATTTTTTTTTATTAGCATCATGGTACCTTTTGTCTATTTCTGTTATTGTTGTTTTTACTGATGCTTTGTGTAAAACATTCATTAACACACTTTGAAATTAAAAACTGTGTGTGTGTTTGTGAGAGAGAGAGAGAGAGAGAGAGAGATAAATACCATCTGGGAAATCTGGGTGGCACAGCTGTAGGTCTTTGCAGGTGCGGGCGGGGTTACTCTGTGTGCCCAGCGGGTGTTTCATCTGTTCAATCTCCAGTTTGAGAGAGTTCAGAGAGCCGAATATCTCCTCCATGCCGTCCTCATAGTCTTTGTAGTTGGCATCTGCAGCGTCGTCCATCATCTGGCTGGCATCAATGTTCCTCTTTGCCCGTTTGGGGCTGGACTGGATGGGCAGAGGGTGGATGACATCACCAGGTGGACCCTAGACGAGAAGACAACCGTTAATATTCACATGACATTCCCTGAAGCATTAGAAAAATATTAAGAGTGCAGGTGTAAAATTCACAATGTTTGGATGGTTGCTAAGGTGTTGTTAGGCAGTTGCTAAGGTGTTCTGAGTGACTGCTAGGAACTTCTGGATGGTTGATAGTATGTTTTAAGTGGTTGCTAGTGTGTTTCTAGGACATTTCCCAGACAGCAACATAATGTGGCCCAGATCCGGCCCACATCTGATACATGTGGATTTCACACGGACCAGATGTGGGCCGGATCTGGGCCGACATTATGTTGCTGTCAGGTTTTGGGTAATTTCTGGGGATTTTGCAATGTGGTTGCAAGGGAGCTACTAAACTGTTGGTACGTGAGTGGTTCTTACCAATACAAAACTCACAGCCACAATGTTTGGGTGGTTACTGGGGTGTTGTTAGGATTTCCTAAGGTGTTCTATGTAGTTGCTAGGGTTCTTTGAGTGGTTGCTAGGGTGTTCTAGGTTGCTGTTGGGATATTGCTTGGGTACTGGGATATCTAGGGATTTGCTTGGTTGTGTAAAATATGTTATGACAATGTTTGGGTGGTTAATAGGGTGTTGCTAAGGTGTTCTGAGTAAAAGCTAGGAACTTCTGTATGGTTGATAGTGTGTTTTTTAGGACATTTTGGGTAGTTTCTGGGGTTTTGCAATATGGGAGCTACTAAAATGCTGGAAAATGTGAGTGGTTCTTACCCATACAAAATTCACAGCTACAATGTTTGGGTGGTTACTAGGGTGTTATTAGGCATTTGCTAAGTTGCTCTATGTAGCTGCTAGAGTTTTCTGGGTGGTTGCTAGGGTGTTATAGGTTGTTGCTAGGATATTGATTGGGTTTTGGGACATCTAGGGATTTGCTTGGTTGTGTAAAAGTTGCTACGACAATGTTTGGGTGGTTACTAGGGTGTTGCTAAGGTGTTCTGAGTAAAAGCTAGGAACTTCTGGATGGTTGATAGTGTGTTTCTAGGACATTTTGGGTAGTTTCTGGGGTGTTACAATGTGGTGGCTAGGGAGCTACTAAAATGTTGGAAAATGTGAGTGGTTCTTACCCATACAAAACTCACAGCCACAATGTTTGGGTGGTTACTAGGGTGTTATTAGGCATTTGCTAAGTTGCTCTATGTAGCTGCTAGAGTTTTCTGGGTGGTTGCTAGGGTGTTATAGGTTGTTGCTAGGATATTGATTGGGTTTTGGGACATCTAGGGATTTGCTTGGTTGTTTAAAAGTTGCTACGACAATGTTTGGGTGGTTACTAGGGTGTTGCTAAGGTGTTCTGAGTGACTGCTAGGAACTTCTGGATGGTTGCTAGTGTGTTTTTTGCAATGTGTTTGCAAGAAAATATGAGTGTTCATAACATTTGGGTGGTTACTAGTGTGTTGTTAGGCTGTTGCTACAGTAAGGTGTTCTAAATAGCTGCTAGGGTTTTCTGCGTGATTGCTAGGGTGTTCTAGGTGGTTGATAGGCAATTACTAAATTGTTGGAAAACGTGCCTGACTGTGAAAAACTCGCTACTACAATGTTTGGATGGTTATTAGGGTTTTGTTAGGCAACTGTTGACCATGCAAATGTTTTAGTGGTTGCTAAGATGCAAATCGATGCTTGCTAAGGTCTTCTGGGTATTTAAAAAGCCATCGCTAAGCAGCAACTAGGCTGTTTCGGGTGGTTTCTATGACTTCTCTGGACAGTCACTAGGGTTTTGCAAGTTGGTTGTTAGGGTGTTGTGTGTGGTTGCTAGGGCATCACATTCTTCACACTTCTAATTGTTTCCTGTTCTATTTCTCACTCTATAAATAAATGTGGCAAAAAGCCCAGTAATAAAAAATATTGTAATAAACCTGAAAAATAACCATATTTATGATAATGATTATCTAAACAATTAGAACTTTACACTGACGTTAACTTTGTTGTACTCATTGTGTGGAAACAGGAACCAAAACAATTTGTAGATATATCAGGTTTTCTCAAGGAAGCAATATCCACAGCATCTCTCAGAGGAATCTTAACAGATTCAGTTTACGCTACATAATAGACCTCAATTATACTTACATAACATCTACTGCAAAATCATCATAAAATATGCGGTTATCTCACAGTGGAATAACATGTTTATGTGTTTAGTTTGGCTTGTTTTATAGTTCAGTTTTGTGTTGAACCTAGTTACGTACAGGAGGTCCAGGAGGTCCCGGTATTCCAGCTTCACCCTTCGGACCAGTCTGACCCTATAGAGACACAACCAGAAGTAGGTTTAGGTAATTAAAGATGATAAATGAATCTGCTAATTAAAATCCAAATTAAATTAACAGGAATATTTGAATAAGAACATGAATAACTTACAGATGATCCTTTAGCACCTTTAGGACCAGGAGGACCCTGAACAAAAGTGAAATACAAAGATAAATCACTATACATATGAAATAATAACATCTAATCAAATAACATCAAACCATATAAGACCAGTTTAAAAGGATTTTAAGAAAACATTCTACTGGTACTTTAAAGAACCCAGAACTCTAAACAATAATATCATGAACATTTTTAATCTCCCAAGAACCATATTGCACCTTAAAAACCCTAAACAGTCAAAAATGGTTCTTGGTAAGACAAAAGTTATATGCTGAACCTAAGAACCAGGGAAGAACCTTTACTATTTCCATTAGTGTACATCATAAAGGATTTCAAAGAAATGTCAGAAAATGGTACCGGGAGACCAGGTGGTCCAATGGGTCCAATAGGTCCAGAGGGACCTGCAATACCCTGTAGGAAAAGACAGATTGTGAAGACTGCTTTATGAAGATTTTGAAAGCTTATATTAGTTTTTATTGCTGTATGTGTGTTAACGTGTTCCATACAGTGTCTCCTTTAGGTCCTGAAGATCCCTGCGGACCCGGCAGCCCTCTGTCTCCCTTCTCTCCTTGTTCTCCTGGAGGTCCAATGAGCCCAATGAGACCAGGATGACCCTGAAACAACCCAAGTGATTACTAAACTCAGCTGTAATGAACATACTCATTCATAATCAATAATGCCAGCCAGAGTTCAATTAACATATAAAGTCATTGCTACAGCTCTATTCCAAAAGCTTGTAAGCTACCTACCAAGACAGCATGACAGTCCGGTTAATAAGGAGTATCAAAGATGAATTTGCTTCTCTTACCTTTTCACCTTTAATACCAGAATCTCCCTTCAGTCCAGGCAGGCCAGGAGGACCCTGAGAGAGAGAAAGATAAGAAGAGTGAGGACTGTGGATTGTCATTTTAGACTGTAATGAACTCATTCTCAGAGGAATAACATGTTGGTACCATCGGTCCAGGGGGTCCGTCGGGTCCAGGAGCACCGGGCAGTCCTTGTTCTCCCTACATCAGAACCAAAAAGATCCATTTATTACCACCAAATCAGAAACACTGCCATAGACAGAACTGTATATGAGGTCTGGTGTTATATCTTGGAAGCTGAAAGGATGATTCTTACTCAAATTGTCAGTATTATTTCAACCGAAAATCGAAAGAGAAAAAAATATGGCATTGGCATGATGAAAACATAAAACTTGCAGTTGTATTAGACCACGTGTCCACCAAAGCGTTTTGAGCCGGCTGAAAATGCTAGACACTTGCTTGAAGTGCTTGAAAGCGCTTCAGTATTGAAGTGTTTTTTTCTTCTTTTTTCAGTTGAGACACTGTCACTATGATACAGAATATCCACGGCACTGTTACTTGCAACTGATTTCGCAGATAATTTGTTTCAGACCAAAAAAGTACTTGCTATGTATGTTCGGAGGCCAGCAATATTAATTTCTCATCCATTTTGTTCTTGTTGTACAGCAAGAATGTTGTAACAGTTGGTCGGTGTTGTATTTGTCCTCCACTCTGATTGGACGGCTGGCTAAAAAGTGACAGTGATGAGCGCAGCGTTTTACTCAAAGTTGAAAATTTTTCAACTCAAGGCGAACGGTAAAAAATGCCGAGCGCTCAGCGCTTGAGTGTGAAAAAGATGCTCCTTGCACTCCTGGTGTTTAAAAAATGCGGCGCTCCCATTGTAAACAATTGGAAAAGTACGCTAGCCGCTGGAAAAAAACGCTTTGGTGGACACACAGCCTTAACATCAATTTCCTGTTACAGTAACAAGGAAAATTAGGGGAAAAACTGCTTCATTGATCTTAAATTAAAACCTTAATGGTCTTAAAAATAGGTTTCATTCATTAATACTACAAAATTTAAATAAAAAAAATATATAATAAATGAAAAAAAATGCATATATTTAAAGAGAAAATTGAGGAGAAAGAGCTTCATTGATCTTATAATAAAAATCTAAATGATTAATTTATTAATACTATTGAATTTAAATGTAATTTTTGTGGCATTATAGCATCATCTTAAATCTTTTACAATATTTAAACTAAAAATCTTGACTCCAATTTCTTTATGCACAATATATTTGTTTTGATTTTGTAGTGAAATATGACCCAGGTATGTCATTAACAGTTTTTGTGCGATTCACCAAATACATTTAACATAAAATCTGACATTAGGATCTAATGAGCTGTGGATGGCTGTCAGGCTGGTCCATTATCACTCACCACTGGTCCAGGCACACCTCTCAGACCCTCAGGACCAGGTTTTCCAGGGCTTCCTTGAGGGCCAACCGGACCCGTCTTACCAGCTGGACCCTCCAGACCAGATTCACCCTGATTCAGAGACACACAAAACCATCAAAACCAATGCAGTAAGGTTTGTGTGACTGTACTGTAATAGAAGTGCATGCAAGTGTGTATAAATGTGTGCATGTTACCTTGGCACCCTTCTCTCCCTGTCTTCCTTCAGGTCCAGCAGGTCCAGGAGGTCCCTAAAGAGAAAGCCACATATCCGTATATTATTTAGAAGTATATTAATATTAATATATATGGCTTAGTCAGAAATATTTTTGGCTCCAGGTGTGGTTAAAAGTTAATTTAGCACTCTAGTTCAATGCATTTAAATGATGTCTATAAGCATTACTCACTCTCTTTCCTGGAGGACCAGTAGGGCCAGTTTCACCAGTAGGTCCAGGGGATCCCTGAAAGAAACAAATAAACAGTATTATAAAAGTAGCAATCATTATTAAACACACATATGTATGCAGCGTTTAAAGCACTCACTGGCTGACCAGCCTCTCCATCGTCACCCTTATCACCTGGAGCACCATCCAAACCCTGTAGGAGGAAGAAAAAGTGATGTCACTTCCTGGAAACAACCTGAAAATATCTTTGTAACAACTACATTCAAACATTAGCAGTACTTACAGATGGACCTGGCTCTCCAGGAGGACCAGGATCACCAGGGAATCCACTTGGACCCTGAAAATCAAACCAATATTTGATCAGAAACATGGCTGCATGGTCTTATAAGTGTGTTTAACTTAAGAGTAATGAGGCACAGTAAGTCATGCTTATTGGCCAATAAGCAAGCAGAACCTATAATACACTCTTAAAAATAACAGTTCTTAACTGGCATCAACGATCCCATGAAGAACATCCAAGGAACCTTTCAGTTGCACAAAAGGCTCTTATTGCATTAGATGTGAGCGCAGTGGGAACTTACAGGACTTCCTTTAGGACCATCATCTCCTGGTGGTCCTTTTGGTCCGGGGGGACCAGCAGAACCAGCGGGTCCGGCCTCTCCCTTTTCTCCTCGCTCTCCTCTTGGACCCTAAAACACACACAAGGTATGAAATATGAGCGTGTTATTCTGAGACTTTCAGCAGTGATGTTTTAGAGTTTTGCATATGTGAGTTTGTTTGTTTGTAAGTGTTTTTGCCGTACTGGAGGGCCGACGTCTCCCTGTGGGCCTGGTTCTCCTGCTTCACCGGAGTCTCCCTACAGAAAAAGAGAGAGATGTGAGTAAAACATGGTATCACACTCTTTTTCCTCCCAAACACTGCAGAGGTTTTCTCCACTGGACAGAAGAGCACGTCAGCATCATTATTCACTGTCTCATCAGCAAATCTGCCTTCCTCCGCAGAACGGCACATTCTAGCGTGAAAATCTGTGCAACATCAATATTCAGACAAACAAATGACCTTGACGATGTCCACTTCAATCAGCCATCAGATGAGAATGAAAATCATAATATATCCTGATGGTTTGGAATTGGAGCAATGACACTTTGACAAACAAAAAATATGAAAACTAGACTTGCACATTTTCTGAGTGTTGTTATTGGTGCAAAAGTAACTGCCATGAAGCTAAGCAGTTGTGGGTGGTTGCTAAGTTGTTCTGAGTGTTTTTTAGCACATTGTCAAAAGCCCATCCACAAGTTTCTATAATATTCTGGTATCCATATATGTATGACTCAGGTCCCTCCTTCAGTCTATGAGATATTTAAACCATTTTATTTCATTGTTCTATTCTGCTTGATAAACTCGATAAACTGATAATTATTTTGATGTTATGACTGAAAACTGATAAATGGCTGAAATTAAATAAACAATTTAAAATAATTAAATAAATAACTGTATATAACTAAATACAATTAAAATTCTATATAATTTTGTCTAAATAAAAATAAATAACTAAATAAATAAATGGATCAAATTAAAATTCTATACTATTTTGTCTAAATAAAAAATAATTAATAAAAAATAAATAAATAAATGGCGGAAATTAAAATTCTATACTATTTTATGTAAATAAAAAATAAATAAAAAATAAATAAATAAACAACCAAAATTAAAATTCTATACTATTTTGTCTAAATAAAAATAAATAAACTGAAATTAAAATTCAATACTCTTTTGTCTAAATAAAATTAATTAATAAAAAATAAAAAAGAAAGAATCATAATTAAAAATCTATACTATTTTGTGTAAATAAAAAATAAGTAATTGAAAATAAATAAATGGATAAAATTAAAATTCTATACTATTATGTCTAAATAAAAATAAATAACTAAAAAAACACATAAATAAATAAATGGATAAAATAAAAATTCAATACTATTTTGTCTAAATAAAAAATAGTTAATAAAAACAAAAAAGAAATAACCAAAATTAAAAGTCCCTATTAAATCACTAATTAAAAAATACAATTTTGTCTAAATAAAAAATAAATAATTGAAAATAAATAAATAAAGAAACAATTCAAATTCTACACTATTTTGTCTAAATAAAAATAAATAACTGAAAAATAAATAAATAAATAAAAATTCTATACTATTTTGTCTAAATAAAAATAAACTGAAATTAAAATTCTATACTATTATGTCTAATTAAAAATAAAAACAAACAAAATTTTAATTCTATACTATTTTGTTAAAATGCTACAGGTGAATTTACCAATTGCAACATTATAGTGTACTGTACAGTATGAAATTAACTTTGAGATTTGTTAACGATCACATTTAACAGTGTATTAAATTATTAGTGCTTTTAAAGATAATGGCAAAGGTACTATAAAGGTAAAAGTAAGAGAAATGAGCATGCACAATTAAATATCCAATATCAACTGATACCGATAAATTCAAAGAGCAATAATAGTGATGCTCGTTAGCAAACCACTAATAATAACACTGTATCAAAACAGTCAGTTTGTGACTTTAAACATTCAAAAAGCATCCGACCTTCCCTTCCAACGCTGCTATAAAGGACCTACATCTGTTTACTGTAACTGGAAACTTCTCTAGTGCTTGTAAACCTGTTTAAGAGTCATGTTCTGTGCTTTAGAGAGTCTGTGTGTGTGTGAAGTGTGTGTGTGCATGGATACTTCAGTGCGTCTGCCATATTGAGGGATTAAGAGTCTCTCAGACTGCTGAACTGCATCATTCATGTTTGTGCGTCAGACTGAGGTATCTCTCTCTCTCTCTCTCTCTCTCTCTGTAGTGGGATAAGAGGTCTGTCAGAGTGAAGTGCCGAGGTAAATCTTCCCAGACTAACACCAAACAGCCTTGTCTCCAGCCCTCGTTCTATCATCTTTATCTGTTTTCTTTAAGCCCTCCCCTCGGTTGTGTTTTTCTGGGTCATTTCTCAGGGCAAAACTCCTCTCTAAGCAGAACTGAAATGGGTCCGTGGTTCTGTGGCAGAACAATAGTGCTGAAGCGCCATATTAAACAATATTGACAGTGGACAGTGCTGAGGTGATCGAGCGCAGTCATGCGAACCCGCTGTCTGTTTGCTCTGCTGAGACGTACAGAAAGATACAACACTCACGTCTCAGTGTCACACTCAATAAACACTCTCACTGCGCAAACACAACCTGAACTCCAGAAATAATGTATATGGCATAATCAGAACATAAATCTGAACGTAATCTTTTGTAAAGTTCAGCAATGTGTTACTTGTTGAATTTATGTCATAATATCTTACTTTTTCCAGGTGAGAAAAGCATATTTAGTTATTTGATGAAGAATACAATCTCTTCCTTTCTCTCATCACACATGACAGGGCTCAAAATTGAGTTTTTGCCACATCTGCAAATGGCGACTAAATTGAAAATCAGCCATGAATACTTTTTTACAGTATTTTGCATTATTTTGTTAAAAATGTCTCATTTTTATGACAATGAGATTACTTATCTGTTGTCACAAAAACATCATTTTGTATTTTAGTAATGTATTTTCAGCATTAATAATAATAAGTACTAAATAAACTAAAAACTAAAGGGATAGTTCACCCAAAAATAAAAATTCTGTCATCATTTACTCCCCTTCAAGTTGTTCCAAACCTGTATACATTTGTTCTGTTGAGCACAAAGGAAGATATTTGGAGGAATGTTTATAACCAAGCAGATCTCACCCCCCATTGACTACTATAGTAGGAAAAAAAATACTATGGTAGTCAATGGGGGGCGAGATCTGCTTGGTTACAGACAAATCCAAATATCTTACTTTGTACCTTTGTAAGAAGCAAATCCTGAACTGACAGAGCATAACAACACACAAACACACACACACCTTCTCTCCCACTGCTCCTGGGTTTCCGATACCTCCCGGAGGTCCCTGTGGCCCGTCAGCTCCTGGGGGTCCAGAGGGGCCTCTGGGGCCTGGTGGACCAGGTGGACCCTAAGAGAAAAGTTAAGAAAATGCAGTGAGAAAACTCATTTTCTATTAAAGTAAACGTACATTTTACCAAAATGATTTTATAGATGTGGAACTGTACCATTTGACCGACATCACCAGTTTCTCCTTTCTCACCAGGGGGTCCAGGCAAGCCCTGCACACAATCACAAACCAGTTAAAACCAGTTACAATTTATTTTAACCAGTTAAATTCTGTTACTACATAAACACATACTACATAAACTAAAATTTACAGTCAACATGAAATGGCATTTGCAGCCCATTATACTTTCACCATGTGATGTATTTCCAGGTCAAGACTTGATTTCATCCATCTTGAATGATGCTGATGAATTGACCTTATGACAGCTAAATGAGTGACAGCCAAAAGAGCCAATCAAATTACTGTGCTGAGAAGCCTTGTTGCTAACCGCCATTTTGTCCATCAAGCACCGTCGGACACATTCAAACCATCAAAAGGTGTTGTTATGGCACATGTAATTCAGATACGAGGTATCCAAAGTGGCTATTTAATTGAGTTTTGTTCGTTATGTTCCCAAAATCAGCAGGTAATTGCGAAAAATCCAAGCGCTGGATCAGACTTGTCATTCTTTATGACGTTGACCATCATTCATTTTAAACTTCTGTTATTTTTTCCCCATTACATAAAAAGACTGTATGAACAAAGCTGGCTGGTTTGAGCATTTTTCCTCAACACTAGATGCAATTTAGGCAATTACATGGAGTTTTATATGGCAGTGTGCTTCAAAATTGGGTACTGTTAGAGTGAACACTATATACTAAATGCAAATGGGCTTCATCCAAAATACTTGTGCATCTGCTGACTTCATCTTATGTGTAGTTTATTCGGTTTTATTTGAAAAACATCAGCATGCTGAAAGGCCTCTGGTGTGAATCTCTGTTTTCAACAGCTCTGGTAAGCAAAAACTAATGTGAAATGTGGCCAAAATTAACTTTATTTTAAGAAAAACACATAAAAAACATTATTCACAGTTTGCATCTGCAAAATGTCTGTTACACATTTCTCCATGTCAATTTTTATGACATTGACTGTCTGATTTCTTTTCACTTGGGTAGATTTCCCCTTGTATTTCACTATTTTCTCATCTTCCTCCATCATATTTAGTGTTTCAGCATAACAATCAAAGCAGCTTGTGTTATTGCCGCCAATAGCCTAGTGGGCAGCGTGCCAATATATAATTCCCAGTTTGTGGACCTTTCCCAATCCCGTCCCCCTCTCTCTCTTCAACTTCGCTTCCTGTCAACTTACTGTCCTGTCATAATAAAGGCAAAATGCCCCAAAAAAGGTTGTGCTATCTGATTTTTAGTGATTTATTGCAAAATAATCAGGTCCATCACTGAGCGAACCGAATTGCGCCAACATTTTGTTTTACGTACTTAGAGTAACTGCTGTTTTAAGCTCAATTTTGCGCTATAAGACACGTAAAGTGTATTAGAAAAATATGTTTTATTTCATGTTGACTTTAAACAAGCCAAAACCAAACTTAGCATGCTAACCTGAAGGCCGACAGGTCCGGGTGGTCCTGGGAAGCCTCGTGAGCCCTCATCTCCCTTCTGTCCAAAAAGACCCTGCTGACCTCTGGGACCTTGCTCTCCATCAGCACCCTGCAAGGAGGAAGTGACATCACTAACACTGCTTATACTGCAGCAAGACATACAGTACAACATATGAGACATGGATGATTTCAGAGTACTTACAGGAGGACCCGGCTGACCGCTTGGACCTTGGGGACCGGTAGGTCCTGGAGGACCCTGAAGTAAGGCAGAAAGAAGGAGAGAAATATGAAAGAAAGAAGCAAGCAAGAAAGCACAACTCATTGATTATCATAACATCTATATTCATCACCGCACAGTGGTAATAACAGAACGAATGATGATCATGGGAGGGCGACACAAACAAACAGACAAATACAAACAGGGACTCGTTGAATAAATGATGCTTTCAGTCTCAATTGTAATGTAAACGTAAACAGTAAATTCAGAGTGACTCACCTGCTCGCCCTTGTCACCTTTGCTTCCCTTCTGTCCTGGCTCTCCAATCTCGCCCTGTCACAATAACACAGCATTTACATATGCAAATTTATGCAAAGAGGTCACATGATACAAAAATACAAATACAATATCTGTTTTCTTGGTGTTGCCTGTCTAAGTTTAGGAGTGAAACATTATATTGTGGACGATGGTATCAGATGGTGATATTATGGTATTTTATGATTATTATATTCACAAGTCTGGGGTTAGTAAGATGTTTTTGAAAGTAGTCTCTTCTGCTCATCAAAAAAGCAGCATCTATTTGAATAGAAATCTTTTGTAACATTATAAATGTCTTTACTGCCACTTTTAATCAATTTAATACATTCATGCTGAATTTGAAGTATTAATTTCTTTTAAAACAATACCGTACAACTTTTGAACAGTAATGCATTCATGGCAATCCAAGGAAAATCAAATAATTCAACAATACTATTATTGTATATGTTGAAAAAAAAAAAGTATTAACATGGTACATGGCAAAAAAATATGGTATTGCCCCACAGTAATACTTTTTGGTCCATTTTTGTTTGTGAAGACAGACATTAGGAAACTAGCACTGCTATTTATTCCTCTGACTATATTTCCCAGAAGGCTTTGCACCTGTCACACATGGCAGAGCTGACACACACATCCTTCAAATATCGCTCACACCTTAAAACTGCCAATGCTAACACATGTTGGTGTCACACACACCTACACAAACCCCAAATATGTGTGTGTAGGTGTGTGTGAGTGTGTCATGGTGATCTCATTTCCTTTACACATTCACCTAAGTGTTAAATCAGATCATTTACAACAAAGCTAACTGCATATTTTATTCCCTACCAGACCATCCATTCCTCAAAAGAAAATATGATCTGACCACTGACTAGTTTGATCTATGTGTGTGTATGAGATGTGACCTTCACTTCTCCTCATCCTGATCTAATCATCTAGCAAAACCTTCAGATTCAATCATGACCATCAATTACATGCCCACATCTCTCTATTTTTAATTAATTAATTTCTCTTCTCAAACCTTCTTCCCTTACTTTCTACCACTTCAATTTCTTCTGTACCTTATCACCATCCTCTCCTGGGGGTCCGATGGGTCCAGCCGGGCCTGGAAGCCCCACAGGTCCCTGAATACCATCTCTACCAGCTGGGCCTTGAGGTCCTTTCTCGCCCTAATATGAGAGAGAAAGAGGTTATAGTGAATATTTTAACCATATGAGAGTGCAATGGGACAAAACAGGGATCATAAATAATGTGTACTCACAGGTCCACCTTTCTCTCCAGCGGGGCCTGGGGGTCCTTGAGGTCCAGGTCGGCCCGGGAGGCCGGTAGGACCAGCTGGGCCAGCAGGACCACGTTCACCAGGAGAACCCTATGAATGTGAATATGAAATTTCATAACCAATGTTTTTGCAGTGAATACCATTAGCTATTGATGGCTTGATGATGTTTGATTAATTATGCATTTGTTCTTGAAGAAATTCATATGGAGGCGTAGACATGTATAAAAAACAGCTATGATTTTTAATGAAGAAATAAGCATTGCATTTGCAAGTTATTGATTATATAACTATGCAGCTTTATATAAGATATCTGCCAAATCTAAGTATTAAAAAATGTTGGTGTCAAGACTGCATGAAAAGAGAGAGGAGAGGTGAAAGGTGACAAACCTTTTGATAATCTATAATCATCTATGATTCATAAACATACACTAGCGAAACATTTGGACACAACTTCTTAATATTTGACTTTTATTTATTTATTTATTTATTTATTAATATTTTCCACATTTTATTTTAGTAATAATAAATATATAATATAAATATATAAAATGTATTACATATAAAACATAATTATTGTTAAATATAAAATTATTAAATATTATTAATAAAATATAATTATTAGTAAATATAAAAAATGTATATAAATATTTGAGTTTATTCTTTCAAGATTTTTTTGAAAGAAGTCTCATGTTCACCAAAGCTGCATTTATTTGATCAAAAATACAGTAAAACCAGTAATATTGTGAAATATTATTACAATTCAAAACGGTTTTCTACTTTAATTTTTTTTTCAGGATTCTTTGATTAATAGAAACAGCAACAGCATTAATTTGAAATATTATAACATTATACATGTCTTTACTGTCACTTTTGATTAATGCATCCTTGCTGAATAAAAGTATTAATATATTTAAAGAAAATCTTACTGATCCTGAACTTTTGAACGGTACTGTATGTTGAACACTTGTTGATGCTTTTTCTACACTATTCACTCTAAAACATTAACTAAATAGTATACAATGAATTCAAAGTCCAAATGTTTGCCTGGTACTTTAGATATAAATCAATATCATATGCACTGAATCACTATACTCACTGAAAAACCAGAGTGTGGAGCAAAAGGATAAAAGAGAAAGACATAACAAGGTAAACAAGCAATTAACAAAGCAGTTGAAGAAGAAATAGACAAAAAGACAGAAAATGTCTACTTACAGCGGGTCCGGGTGGCCCTGGAGGTCCTTCACTCCCTTTCAAACCTGCTGATCCCTGCAAACAGACACATAAAAGTGCTGAATGTACACAAACACATCCATGTGCTCCTGCACGACACGTTTGAAGGTTAGAGACGACACGGGGGATGTTCTATTTATACTGAACAACAAACTAAAAAGCTCAGAGTTAAAAACAAAACATGAAAAGAGAGATACTCGCCTGTGCAAGTGAATTACACAAAGATGACAAAAAGTCACACAAAGTTCAACACTTAGTTCAAATCGCATGTTTCATTCTTGATGCTCACCACAGGGCCTGGTAAACCTCTCTCGCCTGGGAACCCTCTGAGTCCTGGAGGTCCGTCTTTACCCGCTGACCCTGCTGGACCTGGATCTCCCTGTGAGCACAAAGAACCAGATACGAGGTAAACCACTTCTGACCAATAGATAACTGGATAGATTGAGGTGTATTTCTGTGTATTTTGGATGTAAATGTTGAAATGTGAATTTGTTTGCACCTTCGCTCCCTCTTTGCCCGCAGCTCCAGGAAGACCCTGTTCACCGGGTGGTCCTGGGGGTCCAGGGTGACCTCGCTCTCCCATTGGTCCTGTCTCACCTGTTGGTCCCTAAAGAGAAAAAGAGATGGATTATAGGCAAGGTACTGGGGTAGATGAATCTTTGGGTTGATACTGAATCAATTCAAATGACGATTTGTTAGTGAATCAATTCAATTCAAAAGCAATTTGAAAATTCAGAATGATTTAATTTACCTCAACAAAGCAGAGTTTGCACAGGATTTATTTAATATGCATGTCGCCACTTTAACAAAATATGATTAATTCAAATTATAATATTTTTAATCTAGAGGAAAAATGATTCTACGGAGCCCCGCACATGACATGCATGATTTACTAAGTCATTCCCTCGATTTGCTTTAATCGTGCGCACAATTTACTATTTCGTTCTGTCAATTTACTAAATGATGCGCACTATTTACTATTTCGTTCAGTCGATTTACTAAATCGTGTGTGCACAATTTACTATTTCGTTCAGTCGATTTACTAAATCGTGCGCACAATTTACTATTTCGTTCTGTCGATTTACTAAATCGTGTGTGCACAATTTTCTATTTCGTTCTGTCGATTTACTAAATGATGCGCACTATTTACTATTTCGTTCAGTCGATTTACTAAATCGTGCGCACAATTTACTATTCCGTTCAGTCGATTTACTAAATCGTGTGTGCACAATTTTCTATTTCGTTCTGTCAATTTACTAAATGATGCGCACTATTTACTATTTCGTTCAGTCGATTTACTAAATCGTGTGTGCACAATTTTCTATTTCGTTCTGTCGATTTACTAAATCGTGTGTGCACAATTTTCTATTTCGTTCTGTCAATTTACTAAATGATGCGCACTATTTACTATTTCGTTCAGTCGATTTACTAAATCGTGTGTGCACAATTTTCTATTTCGTTCTGTCGATTTACTAAATCGTGTGTGCACAATTTTCTATTTCGTTCTGTCAATTTATTAAATGATGCGCACTATTTACTATTTCGTTCAGTCGATTTACTAAATCGTGCGCACAATTTACTATTTCGTTCAGTCGATTTACTAAATCGTGCGCACAATTTACTATTTCGTTCTGTCGATTTACTAAATCGTGCGCACAATTTACTATTTCGTTCAGTCGATTTACTAAATCGTGCGCACAATTTATTATTTCGTTCCATCGACTTGCTTAATCATGCGCATGATTTATTATTTCGTTTCCTTGATTTGCTTAATCATGTGCACGATTTACTATTTCGTTCCCTCGATTTGCTTAATCATGTGCATGATTTATTATTTCGTTCCCTCGATTTGCTTAATCATGTGCATGATTTACTATTTCGTTCCCTTGATTTGCTTAACCGTGCGCACGATTTACTATTTCGTTCCCTCGATTAACTTAATCGTGAACACGATTTACTATTTCGTTCCCTCGATTTGCTAAATTGTGCGCTTGATTTAGAAAATCGAGGGAACGACTTTGTAAAGTGTGCGCACGATTTAGCCTACTATTTTTTCCTGCGTATCATGTGCGGGGCTCTGTACAGTTCATTATTTCAAAGCTGTCTTTTATTTTTCTTTATTATTATTTTCTTAATTTTCTTAATTAATTTCCGAATTCTTAATTTTGAGAAAACAATGAACTGTTGTACTAGTTGTTGTACTAGTTATTTCATATTTCAAAAAGTGTTTTTACAGTATAATCAGGGAAAGCAATCAGAAAGTCTGGAAAGCATAATAAAGATGCTACAGGTGTTTCTAAAAGATAAGTGGATATGCAAATTATGCAACATGAAGAAAGAAAGGAAATCAGATTATATGCTTCCATTTGCATGGCAGAGCATGTGCACTTGAATATCCATATGTGTGTGTGGCACTGTTTAAACCTGTGCCCACCTCAACATTTGCATAAAAAGTAGAATATCATGATTGCTTATGAATAATTCATTATCCAACCAGCGCCAACATCTAACCGCATAAACAAAAGCATGTCAGGAGACAAAGCACAGACAGGCCAACAAATGGCCCGTATGTAACCTAATGGAGCCATTATGATTCCCCAGTGACAAACTTAGGACACCTTTAAGATAATCTAATGACCGAGTGATGGCTGATGACAGCCTCATGAATATGTATCTCATGTCTCTGGCCTCTGCCTGTGGTACTGATGCTGGAGAAACAGATGGGTGTGCGGAGTGCGCTGTTTTCTAAGCCAAATGCTTTATAATGTTTTATTCTTCTGTGAATGGTGTGTCTAATGCCTCCAGAGCATTAAAGATACAATAGAGTGAAGAAGCATCTTAAAAAGCTTAAAAACAGCTAAAATTAGCATAGCCCTGGAAAGCAGATTCTTACATTTCCTGAGGGATTCTGGCTTGTTCAAAACTCACAGTCACTTTGCTACGGTGTTGTGTGTTGTTACCAGGGCATTGCTATGTGGTTGCTAGGTGTTTGCTTACTGGCCCAAGTCAAAAGATCACAAGTCTTTTAAATATTATGGTCCTGGATGAATTAAATGTTATTTATATACTATTATATTATGTACTGATAATTTGAATTAGATTTAATTTAATACTTTTATTTTGTTATGTGCTTCATTTTGATGTCATTCTCCCGTTTTAGTGGAATCTTAATAGTGGCACTACTCTGGAATTCTAGAATCATTCAGAAAATTCAATGACATCAGCATTCTGTGTTCCACTTACCTGAGGTCCGACTACACCTGGGGGTCCGGGAGGTCCGGTTTTACCTTGGAAACCCTGTGAGAAGAAAACAGAAGTGAGTTTATTTCTATAAGCGTGTGAACGAAAGTATTTGTGGTAATATCAGATGCCACTCACAGTCTCTCCTCTCTGGCCAGGGTGTCCGGGCAGTCCGTCCTTTCCGGGAGGTCCCTGAAAACAGAGAAAGAGGGAATAATGATGAAGATGTATGAGGGATAATGAAGATGTATGAGGAATTTCTAGTGTTAACATCACATACAGGTGGACCCTTAGGGCCGGGGAATCCAGCAGGTCCCTGTGGTCCCAATGAACCCTGTAAAACAGCACAGAAATAGATGTTAAATCTCTCTCTGAAGCAATATCCAATAATCAATATTGAAGGATTCAATTATTATTTATACCGTACCCGTTCACCGGGTGGTCCTGGGGGGCCATCGCTTCCTGAGTTGCCCTGTGGAGGTGGGGCAGAGAAGAAAATGAGAAAAGGAAGGAGACGGAGGGAAATTAAACAGTACATTTTATTATTTCAGATTGTTTGTAAATGCAGTATAAAATGACCATGCAACTGTGATCAATTATTAATAAAGTAAAACTTATGCTTATTGCCCGAGGTAATGTGCGCCATTAAAGATTTGTTTGACTGATAGAGAATATGTAGATCTCTAAAACTCCTGTTGCATTTGAATTCGCTCCAGCTGAGCCGATGAGATAAATATTGCGTTATAAAATGCAATAGAAGCTCCATTAGCTCCTGTCAATGTGTCTGCTTTTAGCTTTCACGGCACCACAAATGATGAAAGAGGATTAAAATATCCTGAAGCCAGAGATGTTTTCAGTCAGCGTGTAGTGTGCTTTTCCTAATTGAATTTTTATGTGCCAAACAATTGTTTTATGTATGCGTGAATGCATGTATGATATGTTTTACATTTATAATTTTTATTATTTATTTATTAAGGCAGAAATCCATTGAAAAGGGGAGTTGCCTCAATATACCATCCTCTCATTTAATGTCACATTCCATAATATTACAAATGCAAAATAGTGGGGAAAAAGGACAGCCTCACCTTTGGTCCTGCTTTCCCTGTTGGTCCCCTAGGCCCTCTTTCACCACGGGGTCCCTATAGAGAGAATCACAAGAAGTGAGCAAATATGAGAAAGCAGTCCTAAACTGATCATCAAAAGGGTTTGTTTTATTCCTAACTTTGTTGCCTTACCGTGGGTCCTCTCTGTCCTCGGGGTCCCGGCTTCCCTGGTGTACCCTGTGTGTGACAGAGTGAATAAAGTGAAAATCAAACAAAAGATTTTATTATTATTAATTATTATTATAAGATATTTGTTATAATTAATAAATTCCAGTAAAATAAATACATATAAATATTTTTAATTAACAATAATACAATTATTAAACTGTGCATTGTGTAAATAATTATTAATTTAATATTATTTACTTTTCAAAGATATTTATAATATAATAAATTGCAGTAAAGTAAATACATACCATTTTTTAATTAACAATAACATATAATAATTAAACTGCATTGTGTGCATTATTATTCATGTAATATTTATTTTTAAAGACATTTATGTTCAAATGAATAAATTCTAGTAATATATATATATATATATATATATATATATATATACATTTAGTTTTAATAATATTTTTTATTAAAAAATTTAGGAGAGGTAGAGATAACTAAATAATATAAGCTGTTAAATTCTCATGATTCACTTCCTGTTCAAATTATCTTTTCCAGTGGATTCAGTCACAAAAAGATGGCCATTATTTGCATAATTTCAGCAAAACACCAAGCAATATTTTCTTCAGCCTAGTAGAACATATTGTAATTAATTTGATTATCTGTATATTATTTTAGCACATTTCATCTCATGAATACTTAATGCAGAGAGTTATGGCAGAACAAAGAAAGTTTTGCATCAGTACATGAATCCAATCTGAGTGTGTGTGTGTGTGTGTGTGTCTGTGTGCTTAATGGCTTGAGAGAATAAGAGGTTTTTGGATTATAATGTGTTTATGGGAGACTGCATTGTCTTCCTAATGGCAGCCGGCTGCTGCTCTCAGCTTAAATGTGATGATATACAGCCAATAAAGCATCCGTGCGGAGAGCTGTGAGTTTACTCAGGGCCAGCTTTTCTTGGCCATAAGGGCTCTGATACACACTACAGCTCAGAGACCTGTTAGCTTCTATACACTGAGACAAACCCCTAAATGTTACTTCTGATATGTTGAAATGACTACTATTATATACTTTTAGGGTGTTTTTGTCATTTTTAGAGTTTCCTAGAACTCAACCACTTTCATTTTGCATAATATATTCTGCCTAATATATCATTTTGGGTATCTTACAGGTTTGGTATGACAATGTTGTGTAAACTTGTGTACTTTTATGTTTAAATTTATGTTGTTTAATTAATATTTTGAATTAACTTTTCATTTTTATATTTTCAGTTTTATATTTTCAGTAATTTTGTTATGTGCTTTTGCCTAGCTTTTAGTAATATTACTATTAAGGTTTAAGTTGTTTTTATTTCAGTTTTAGTTTTTATTTATTTAAAAAATATTTTATTTTTTTATTTATCATTTTCATTTAGTTTAAGTTCATCCATCTAATGTTTATTTATTTTATTTAAATTACAAAAATGTTTTTAATAGTTTGTTTTAGTTACGATAATAACTCTTCATACTTCATACAATCTTGATATCACATGACAGAGAATAAAAGTCTAACTGGAATAGAAGAGTTGATTTTCTTGCTCACTTTATAGGATTAATCAAATTGCATTTATTAAAATGGCTTATATTACATCTGACATTACATGTTATATGATCGCCATGCGTTTCTTTCTCAAAATTCATAAACTCGATAGAAAACCTGTGGGAATATATCTTTTCAGCACTCAAAAAAAAAAATAATAAGATAAGGAAAGAAGGTGCGTGAGACAAAGAAAAGAGAGGAAAACTCCACATGGATTTCTTTTTAACACACCCTTGTGCCTTTCTCTCCACTGGCTCCTTGGAATCCCTGGAATCCTTGAGAACCCTAAAGAGGAAGAGAGAGAGATTAATTCACAGGTCCATCAAAGCGAGGAGGGAGAGAAGGATAAAAAGGAGGAGAAGAGAAGAAAAGTGCTGTTGCAGCAGTGCATGCTGGGTCACGGTCAAACGGAAAGCTGACACCAGATGGCATTATGGGTAAATCCACTTAGCTTTGATCAAGAAGTTCAAACATGTCTGCCTTCCAATCCCGCTCTAATGCATGCACACACACACAACCTTGTCCTTATATCAATACATGCACACACTTGAACACGGACGCTGTGGATGCTGGGTAATCACAGGCAGATTGGGTATATTTACCTTGGGGCCTTGTCTTCCTGGATAGCCTGGCAAACCGGGTACACCAAGCTTACCCTAAAACCAACGTACACAGTAGAAACATAACAAATCAGTTGTGACAAAACACTGACAAAAAATGTTGAATGATATTAAATCATTACCATATTCAAATACTATATACATATATAACACTGAAGACTGGAGTAATGATGCCGAAAATTCAGCTTTGAATCACAGGAATAAATTACATTTGAAAATGCATTCAAATAGAAAACAGTTATTTTATATTGTAATAATATTTCACAATATTTACTGCTTTTACTATATTTTTTTTAAATATTTAACCAACCTCAAACTTTTGAACAGTTTGAACTGCCACAGAATCTGGCCAAAAAGAAGGCATCTTATAATATATAGCTACTGGAACAGGCTTTGCATCGGTGAGTGTACCTTCAAATACTGTCTAGGTAGGCAGCTTCAGTCACACTCACCTTCTCTCCTGATGGCCCGAGTGGTCCAGGATCTCCAGGCAAACCAGATCTTCCTTTGGGTCCCTCAGGCCCATCTTCACCTCTGGGTCCAGCAGCACCAAGTTCTCCCTAAAGACACCCACACTCATCAAGATTCATATGAGATATTATAGATTCCTAGAGATCAAGTTTCCTCAGAAATAAGAGGTCTTTCAATCAATTTAGAGGCCCATTCTGATGAATAACACAGTAAACAAACCACACCTATGTGTCAGCCAATCACATCAGAGCTCATTTAAATACAGTATAGAAATTCTAAGGGAAACTTGTCATGAGGAACTAAATTATGACTTTTTGGTGCAAGAATCCTATGATTGGATGCATAATTAATATTATAAGTGAGGAGAATAAGTGGGGAGAATACATTAAAAAGTATAGAATATGGTCTCTTTAAATTCCTAGGCAAAATGGTTAGTGAAGGTGTATATCACATGTGTCTGTGCAGCTGTTTATTAATTTGATTTAAGATGGACAACTCTGAATAAAAGATGTTGGAATTTGATCATAAAACAAGTTCATGTGGACAATTAGTGTGTGTGCTTGATATGTTTTACCACTTTAAAGACATAATAGGCAAATCTGGGCACAACAGTATGAAAAGAGTGAAGTGAGTGTGTCACATCCGCCAACTGGAGTGCACTTGATCTCCACCAGAAGGCACTCCTCCCTAGTCCATTGCAATCTCATCATTAACTGCATTTCCCATAACCCTTTGCCTGGACTCATTATGCCTCATTACTTTCAGCTATGTCTCATTTCTGTGTCATTTTGGCATCATGCCTCAAATTCGTTGCAGCGGTATATGAAAACAGTTTTGTCTATTGACACAAAATCCATAACTTTTTGTTACCATGGTCTGAAGATGATCTGACTCGAGTTAGAAAAAGTAGGTTTTTAAAGGAAATCAAAATGGCAGACAGGAAGTCTGGCCAACTATGGCAACATTGGTCCTTATGTTCTCGGCGTGACCCAAGGAATCTATTAAGACCAGTCTCATGACAATAGGTTAAATTAATCAAAAGCTATCAGCATTTTTTCATTATAATTTCATTTTAACATTTGACCACAAGGTGACGCTGTCTCAAAACCTTTTGAGTACGTTCAGGGCATGGTGCTGATGACACAGAGTTTCGTAATGGTACACTAATGCATTCATAAAGTATAGCATTTTATAATACTGTATTGTAAATAATGGCAATTTCATGGTTTGTTCTATCATAGCGCCACCAAGTCTTGTTTGTTGTCACACTGCAGTTCTGAGCGCTATCCTGGTTTCCTGTGTCTATGGTTTTGGCTCTTGTCCCCGTTGTTTATTTGTATCATTTGCCCTGTGATTCTGACCCGTTGCCTGTATTTTGGATTTACGATTCCGGATTACCCTAATAAACAACTGCATGTGTGCCGTGTGTGTCAGAGCAGTTACGTGACAGTGTGCGACATTTAACAAGAGTAAAGGGTAATTTGGGACAATATCCACCCACTTTTAAGCATTTGCATATTGGCCTCTAATAACCCAGAGCAAGACATGCTTGCTCATTACAGACATTTACCCAATGACGCAGCTGAGTCAGCGTACTTTATAACACCGAAAAAATCCGATCAATTAGGCAGTGTGAACATGATGTCCACTTCGGCTGAGGGGAAAACTGACTTCTGTGGCCCTCAATGACAAAATCTCTTGCCATTTTTGTGTGCAAAATGCATCATGCAGTCCGTGAAATGAACTCAGGAGTGTGTCATCTGGGGATATGTGATTGCTAAGGTGCTCTGAGTGGTTTTTAACACATTTCTATGTGGCCAATCCCCAGGTTCTGGTCCTTAGGTACGGCTTGGGTTCTTTTCCTCGGTGAACATCTATATTTGTTCAAATCCTAAAGCGTATGAGCAAAAGTAATAGTAATGCACCACTAAATATAGACCCACTGAGATTTATCTGCTTCTTCAGTGATGCTCTGAGAATTAAAGATCGACCCAAGTGAAAAGAGACAGAGAGGAAAGATCAAATCCCATAATTCCCCAGAGATAAATCCAAACACAAATAACCTCTTCAACCTGAGAATAAGTCTCTTACCCTGTCCCCTTTGATGCCCATATCTCCCTTAAATCCAGGAAATCCGTCTTCTCCCTGAGAAAGAAAGAAATGAAGATTTGACACTGAGAGCGTTGCAAACTTCCTTTCGCACATAATACTCCTTTTTTGACAAATGCGAAGGGACCGATCTCCATGGCAACTGCTATTTCTGCTATTTGCCGGGGCCTGATCTAATTTTCCTGCTGCACTCTCGCAGGATAAAACTTTTTAATGACCAAAGCGAGAAGGTCAAAAATGCATCTTGGAGTATGTTATGGTTTCCATATTCAGAAGCAGAAATGAAACATTAATGACACAGGAGCAGTGCATTAGCCGCCGCCGGCACACACACACACACAACAGCTCGTAACCATACGGACACAGTCACACGAACACACTCTAAAATTACCTTTTCACCCTTGTTTCCTTTCAGACCGCGGACTCCATCAGCACCCTGCAGATAGAAAGAGCAAAAGAAAAAAAGAACTGAGATCAACAGAGTCCGTCTAAACTTTGAGCACCTGAGAAACCAAACCCCTACGATGGACTCGATGGTATCGCGAACGCTGTTCATAAACCATGAAGGTGATAAAAGCTCTGTTCCAAACCCTCGCTGTCTACTACCTATATAGGAACCTAGGAAAGTGACCGATTTAGAATGCAAAGTGCATGGGAGATTCCACTCACAACTGATTCCAATAGACTTTTACGTTAGAATGCTGCAAAGCTACACACAGGCAAACAAGCATCCTAAGTGAAATGGAACCTAACAAGTGGTAGTTATAGGAACTCAGTTATAGGAACTAGACACCAGGGAGGTCCCCTGAGAACTACATTTTCCCCTAGGGAAATTTTCCTGAACCCCCAGTAGGAACTCTGAAGTGACGTAACTGGAGGATGGAGGACACCGTGATCGTAGCTGTGTTTTTGTTGTGTGTCATCGGTTTCGTGACAACAGAGATGGAATGTAGACGTATAAGAGGCTGAGAAAAGAACACAACGCCGTAGACAAAGGTGACAAGTAAATGCCGTTAGCATTAGCTTTCTGTATGTTAGTTCATGGAATAAGTATATGTAAACAGTGTGTTTACATGGCTTTTTAAAAAAAAAAAGCGAGTGCCGGCGTTTTGAATGGCATGCGTTTGGCCAATCAACCAGGGGCGTTTCCTCCGAGGAGGCAAGGGAGGCAGTGCCTCCTCAAAAAAAAATAGGATGAGAAAATAATCCATATTACATATAAAACACAAATATTACAAATTATGACATTAAAAAGAGTGCAAGTCACTCGTATTTCTTAAGGAACACTGCCCAACAGCGACACCCGCAGGTAAAGTTACAGCAGGAGTCATGCCTCCCTTTGCTCTCGTAGAAAACCATCAGACCCGGCGGCGTGCGGTGGGTTTTGTGGGGGGTAATTGAGAATGAATGGGGGAAAGTCACGTGAGAGGAGGCAATGTCTCCATCGCGCTATGATTGGATGTAATTGGTTATGATTGGTTTGAGTGATAAATCCCGCCTCTTTTTGACGTGTAAGTTCCGCGCGTCAGTCTGAATGAACAAAATGATGGCGTCAATGGGAAGACTAATTAAAAAGTAAGTAAACAGATCACCCAGTTAGATATCACTGCTTTATGTCACGTCAAAATCAAACTTGAAATGGACTGAAAACATGATTTTAGTGCAATCAGCTTGGTGAAATTAAAAATACAATTCGTGTCTGTGACAGACGGTGTTTACGGAGCATGACTGATGAGCCAAAATAGCCTAAGTTGACTATTAAAAAGAAAAACATCAATACACATATAAAATATATTGTTTCAATTATTATTGCCTTTAGTTATTATTTTGGAATGAATGTAGAAATGCTTAAAACACTGACTTAATGAGATTGACTTGGTTTTGATAAATAGAACATTTATTACAATACATTGTTAATGTAAAATTACAAAATAGAATTGTATTTGGTTTCTTTTTTTCTTTTTTGATGTAATGTAATGTTGATTTAACAAGGAAGATGTGTCAACGTTAAGAGTAATGCACATGAATTTACATTGATTCATAAATAAATAAAAAATTTGCCTCCTCATTTCAGAACACCACTGCACGCCACTGCAATCAACGTACACTTTTGTCACTAGTAGCCTAGTTCCTATTGTGCTGAAGTATGGCTGCACGATTAATCGCAATTAACCCGAAATCTCACTTAAATCATTTGCCTTAGTGCGATTATGAAATCTCAAAGGCTATGATTCTTTTTTTACGTGCAGCTTGTCTGTGAAGCACGGCTCTGTGATCAGTAGTAAAAAAGCACTGCGAGTTTGAGTCGCTTACAATGTGCATTTGAAAAAAGCAACACATCTTTCCAAACCTGAGAAGAATTGGCTCTTGTCCAACAAAAGACAACATTTAATAACATGTTTTTATTCCAAACTCACTTCATAATGTCAGTCGAGTGTTTGAAATAACATCCTTCTGTGAGATGATGTGGCTTCTTGCACAGAATAAGTCACACAACATTATTTCATAGTCTATACAGTGATAAAGGTTATGTCGATTAGCATAGAAGTATTAATTCCAGAGTAGGATTGAAGAACTCAAATAAACCATATATTGTCATAGTCGTGTGTTTATTAGTCATGTGTAAGTGTTTCAATCTCCTGTTTATTCAGCTACAGCGATAATGTGATGCCCATAGGGATTTCCTGGGACGACGTGCGTAATCTTTCTTCTGCGGGGCATATTTGAAGTTTCTGCATGAGAGCGCCATCTGGCTTTCAGATGGAGCAGCATTTAGCCGTACTTCACTGACAAGCTGCGCAATGTGCGCATAAAAAAACCCAGATTTTTAATTAATCATGCAGCCCTACTCTAAAGTAGGAGCTAATTTAGTCCCCCCAAAAGGCGTTCCTATACCTAAAATCCTTCCCAGTTCCTGTGGTGTGAACACACCAAAAAGCAGGTACCTCTGCCAATAGTTATATGAACTATGAAAACATTCTTCTGGTTCGAAACCCCCTAATGATTTGGAACACTCTACATAGGCAGCAACTCACGGTTTTTTTTTTTCAGTAGTTCAATTTTAATTATATTGAATTATATATTTTTAATCTATGCATTTAGGTATAGAATATAATATTGATATATTGATATATTATATAGTTATATATCATTCTATTAATATATTCAACATTTCTCTTGACTTGGATGATGTGTTCTGCTCAATTGCTTTCTAGGATTGCCTTCTCTACGAAGACTATAGATATAACAGAGAAATAATGTAATAAAATATAAAAATAATAATTTAATAATTTTTCTCAAGAATTTCAGCTTTTTAGTGCAACACTTTTTCTGTGTTACAGTCGCAGGACAGTTAAAGTACCAATACTTTTTTGACTTGAAGCCCTGCTAAATTTTTTAATGAATTTTAATTCAGAAATCATCCTCACCATATTCAAGTAATCATCTATATGAAATGAATTTAATGGGTCTCGATGAAAAAAAAAAATAGTGTTATGCCATTGACTCTGTACTGCAAGAAGTTTTCTTTAATGCCATAAATGCTGTCTATTTAGGCAATTCACTAAGTTTTGGAAGACATATAAAAAGTTCAGATGATTCTGCCTCAGGAAAGTATCAGAAACATTTGCAGGAAAAAGCTATGGGCAAAACCCAGTAGCAATTTTGGAGACATTTCTTACTCATACTACAGAACTACACTAATATCCACTGACCAATGAGAGATTGTTTTGATTGCTACTATGACCAATGAGACACAAGAAACACCTACCTTGACACCTCGAGGCCCAGGATATCCGATTGGCCCTTGAGAACCAGGAGGTCCCTGCAAAATACAATCAGTGAGTTATTAATAATAAGCTACATTTATGCAAGAGAATTGGTATTTATAAAAATGAAGGATAAACGTACCATGTTTCCTTTCTCTCCTGACGGCCCTTCTTTTCCTGGGTGGCCCTGTGTTTGTGACACAAAGATGTGACAATAACTGGCACTATAAAACCACAGAATTTTTGTGTTGAGGATAGAAAAAGCTTTGAGAACGGATGTGAACAATGTGTGTCTGTGAAGACGGAAATGAGAAAGAACTGCCAGGCAGATCACTATACTGTAATTATTAATACAATGAAATCTCTCTGAACCACAAACAATAGAGCTTGAGATTAACAGACATGAAGCCTGTGTGTGTGCGTGTGCGTATTTCCCGGACTCACCGGAGGTCCGTCGGCTCCTGGCATTCCCGGTAAGCCTGGTTTTCCAGTGGGACCCTGAAGAGAGGAAAACCAGCATAAGCACTCACAATCCATTAACACTCAGCACACACTTCCTGTTTCAACACACATTCATAAAAAAATTATCTAGTAGATCGATCAATAAGTCAAGGCTCCCAGAGTGTGGAAGGGTTAATGACAAATGAGAATGTCCAGAATCAGGAAAATATTTTTAAAATCTGCTTTAAAATATCAGTGCCAAATTCTTAGAAATGTAATCTTTTTACTCATGCAGTGTTTATTCTTCTTCTTATTAATTTTTTTGAGAAGGTCTACAATCCTAAAGCCAAACAAAACAAACTATTTTAATTAAGAAATTAAAAACATCCATCATTAAAGAGGTGTATTTAAGTCATAATATACTTCTGTTTATAAGTTTGGGGTCAGTACAATTTTTTAAAGAAGACTGATCAAATTGATCAAACATACAGTGATGTTGTGAAATATTATTACAATTTAAAATAACTTTTTCTATTGTAATATATTGTGTAATTTATTCCTGTGATCAAAGCTGAATTTTCAGCATCATTACTCCAGTCTTCAGTGTCACATGATCCTTCAGAAATCATTCTAATATGCTGATTTGCTGCTTAAGAAACATTTCTGATTATTATCAGTGTTGAAAACAGTAGTGCTACTTAATATTTTGTGGAAACCGTGATACATTTTTTCAGGACTCTATGATAAATAGAAAGTGCTAACAGCATTTATTTGAAATAGAAACCTTTTGTAACATTATAAGTGTCTTTACTGTCACTTTTGATCAATTTAATGAATGCTTGCTGAATGAAAAGTATTAAAAAATCTTACTAAGCCCAAAATTTTGAACAGTGCTGTATGTATAAAATTTTTTAATAATCTTAATAGGTCCACACACACACACACACACACACACACAAAATTATTATCACATCATTAACCCATAATTATCTGCACTGAGAATTAGTGTCTGTCATAAAACATGAACATTACCAAAAGACACTTGCAAACTCTACAGTATATAAAGGCACTAATCCATTAACCAGATAACCATCGTTCCAATCTCACCTTCTCTCCTGGAGGTCCGATTGCTCCCTGAGGACCTGGAAGTCCCTGTGAAAGGAGGACAGAATTGAAGGATATTAACTGATTAATGAAGTCAAAGAAGGGCAGGTTATACAGTGTCTAAGTGGGCGTGGCTTGATGAATACCTGAGCTCCGGGGTTGCCTTGTTGTCCAGGAGGACCTGGCTCACCTTGAGGACCCTGATGGGTGAAAAACAAAGGGATAATAAAGTGAATTTTTGTATAAGCGTGTTTGTTTGTGCACGAGTGTGTGCGTCTCAGACTTACGATGTTTCCTTTAGGTCCAGGATGTCCGTCCATACCAGTCACACCCTAAAAAAGAAAAGGAGGATCAAAATAAATTAAAACATATTTCATTCTTCAATTAAACCATTGCATTAGGACAAAAAAAAAAAAATAGAAGTAAATAATAAAGCTTTTTTTATCAGAGAATAAGTGAATAAATAACATGAAGGTTGATGGAAACTAAGTAACTGAATCAGATAAAGATGAAGTATGTACTCACAGGAGGTCCTGGAGGCCCCTGGGGACCTTTGGGGCCCAACAAACCACGAGGACCCTGAACAAGAGAAAACGAAGAAACAGGGAGTTGTGTTCAGCAGGAACTGTCTGATAATAGAGGCGTTATTCAGATAAAGTGGGTAGCATTTACCCGGTCATGTGATCTCAACATGCATTTCACATAAAACAGCTTTTCTATGCCACATATATGACTTTTCATCTCAATGCTTCATATTTAAACAAATTATACATAAACATACCATTTATGTCTGAGGTATAAAACTATATTTAATGCTGACTTTAATTGTACTTTAAATATCCTATCGGACATAACTGAGTGTGTTTATGTGTATAGGCAAGAGCGGATAAAGTTGCTCTCAATCTAAATGGTGAATACAGAGCGCACCCTGCTGGACAGAGTGTTAAACTAGTGGTTAATTGACTCAACCTATTTCATCTCCACAACAGTTTCTTTCACCTCTATAATGAGCAAAATGCCTCAAAAAAATGAGTGAAAAAAGAAAAAAACACTTTGCAATCTAGTGACGGATTAGAGAGCATGCTGGGATACTGGAGGAAATATTAACTCACCGGTTCTCCAGGCAGACCCCTGGGTCCGACCTCACCATCGTCGCCCTGGGATACAGGAAATTATGTCATTATTATGATCCATTTAGATAAAGAAAAAATGTACAGAAGATGAAGGAAATAAGAAGGGATTATAATAAGTAAAGGAGCTCATACTCTTTCTCCATCCTCTCCTGGAGGCCCAGGTGGCCCCTGAGGACCCGTCTCACCCTACAACCCCAAAGACACTCTCATTAATATTCATATAATGAATTAATCTACTGTTTACATGATTACTGTAATTTTTTTTGTTGTTGCATGATTACTGCCAAATAAATCATCAAATGGACATTAAATGTTGATATCAACTGAAATGAGCCATTTAATAAAAAAAAAAATAAATAAATAAAATAAAATAAAAAAATACTCTGAAGTGTTGCACCTATTTAAAAATATTTAATATATGTTCAAAAAAAAAAAAAGAAAATAAAATAAAATATATCATAAAATAACTCCAAAATATTCCACCTATTTTAAAAAGTTCATAAATGTGTTTACCCTGTGACCCTTTTACTGCCAAATAAATAAACTAGACATTAAATGTTGAATATTTTCTTAAGATTGGCCAATCAAAATTGTGTATTCAAGTAAATGAAACAAAACAAAACACCTATTTTCAAATGTTCAAAAATGTGTTTACCCTGTGACCCTTTTCACCGGGCAACCCAGCGAGACCGTCAAATCCTCTGTCACCCTGTGAAGCACACAGACAGGAAACAGTTCAGAATTGCAGGATATTAACATTTTTTAAATAGGAAACAATTATTTCCTACTGTAATCTGTCTACATAAAAAATAAAAAATCGACCCTATTTACTTTTTATTCTTCTTACTGTGCACAATTGCATCTTGTGCCTACTGTGCACAAGATGTCTGTCCAGTATTAATCTTCTTCAGTTTTACCTTAGGTCCCGTCTGTCCAGGCATCCCTCTGGCTCCATCTGAGCCGGGTCGACCCTATGCCACAGAAAATATCATTTTTGTTCATAAATCCAATGATACAGAATGATCAAGACAATAATAATCACTCAGGCTTCAGCACAGAACCGGCGGTTTTGGACAAAACGCAAACTTACCCGTCTACCAGGCTTTCCAGGAGGACCCGCGGATCCCAGTGGACCACGAGGACCCTACAACACACACACAGGTCTCAGAACAGTTCTGTCCTGCATTGAAGTGCCTTTAAATATTATCTAAATAGCGTTGGCACAAATAGCTGAGGACTGTGGGTAATTTGTGATGCCTACCTGAGGTCCTGCTTCTCCAGACTCTCCTTTCAGTCCAGGCACACCAGGAGGACCCTAGGAAAATCAAATCAAGCATGAAACAAAATCACATATCTTCTCATTTTGACAGAAGATAATACAGATACAGTATGCAGACATACCAGAGGACCGGGACGGCCTGTCAAACCCATCGGTCCAGTTGGACCCCTCATCGCCAGCTTTGTAATAATAAAACAGAGCGATTAGTTTGCATACAGATGCATGTGTGTGTGATATAATGTGTATTAGTGTGTCTTTTACCCTGGCCTGCTGCATGATAGCTTGCATCTGAGCCTCTTGGGCAGAAACAGCAGGACCTTTATGTCCACCATCCCCTCCTGTACTCATGCGGAACTACAGAGACAGAGCGGCACAAAACTATTAACATTCAGACTAAAAACAGTAAGTTAGACATGCCAGCAAGAGTAAAGGTAGATGTTTTTCATCTTAACATTGACTGGATGATTTGTTTTGGATGGTCGAAAGTAAGACACCACATCAATCTGTGAGGCTAAGCATGCATGCAGAAGATGGAAGTCTTCAGAATGGAATACTAGCATACTGCACAATACAAAAATAGAACAATGATAAATGCCATAAAATCTCTAAATCTCTAAGTTTTATGCTAAATTCAATGAGAGGCATTCAGTTATAGAAATAAATACAGTTAATTTGAATAAAATAAAATACTATAATGTATTCTAAAATAAAATAGCTTTAAAGTGTTCCACCTATTTTAAAATGTTCCATATATGTAAAAAATAAAATAATAAAATAAAATGTATTTTAAAATAAAATAGCTTTAAAGTGTTCCACCTATTTTAAAATGTTCCATATATGTACAAAAAAAATAAAAAAAATAAAATAAAACAAAACAAAATTACCCTCTTCACCGGCCAAACAGAAAAATGACAAAAGCTACAAACAGTAGTATATGCTACATTATAGTTAAGTTGCATACTAAATGCAATGAGTGGCATCCATTTATAGCAATAAATACAGTTAATATGTCAAAAATCATGGTTTATTTAACTTCTTGGTCATTCATCACACTGGAAATTAAAGATGACAGTAGGTCAAGAGCATTGCATTACGGGATGCAGTGTTCCCATGACATGTTCTGTTGTATAGTGCACATTTTGGAAAATGTAGATCAATACATACAGTTCAAAAGTTTTTTGTTGTTGTTTTTTTTAAGCGATTTAAGACAAACCATGTGCAAATTCATCAGTTAACACCATTGCAGAGTATTTTCTTCTTAAAACTGCAGTTTACCAAAGAGAGTCTCAAAAATGCGGTTTGAAACTGCCTGTTTCCTGCTGTCACAAATATGTAACCAATCCCATCACCGTGAGGGGCAGGGCTTTTCTCCACTGACTTTCTATTATGTTCAAAGCATTTCTAAGGATGCTGATTTTATGGTTTGTGTAACATTACTAGCCGTAACATTATTAGCCGTGTGATAGCGTAGTCACGCCAAATGCTAATCATATCGATGACCGTTATGTGTCTGACATTGTAGAGAGCGATACATAAAATGCATTACCATTCTGATACATCGACTTTACAGTAGAAGATTGTGATTGAGTGGAGGCGGGGCTAATTTACATATCCACGCATACTAAATGAAGCAAGGGTGTAGTAGAGTTACATTCAAGCTATTTTGAAGAAATTATTTTCACAGGGAAAGCATTTAAATATGTAATTTTACTTATTAAAGATAAAATCATTGAAATATTTTTTCCATAATTTTTCTATTGTAATTTATTTTAATATGTAATTTATTCCTGTGATCAAAGCTGAATTTTCAGCATCATTACTCCAGTCTTCAGAGTCACATGATCCTAATATACTGATTTGCTGCTCAAGAAACATTTTTTATGATCAATGTTGAAAACACTTAATATTTGTGTGCAAACCATGATTAATTGTTTTCAGGATTCTTTGATAACAACAAAAGAGCAGCATTTATTTGAAATAAAAATCTTTTGTAACATTATAAATGTCTTAACTGTCACTTTTGATCAATTTAATGCACCCTTGCTGAATAACAAGTGAAATTAATTTCTGACTCCACACTTTTGAATGCTGCAGTAGTGTACAGTACGTACTTTACACTGCAGTAGTGTAAAGTACGTACTTTAGTATGGAATTCAGACTAGCATACTATTCTTAGAATTTCTTCCACATAAAATAAGGCAGAAATAGTATGACTAGTATGGTAGTATGCTGTTATGTGCGTGTCTGGGCTTTCACCTGTGTGTATGAGTCAAATTGATCAGCAGTGCCATCTGGTGGCTGAACTTAAGCACTACACTTCCAAGAGTAAGACTGCTAGTTTTGAAGTGAACTGTGCTGTTGGTTGTTTCATGACCCTGTATCAAGAGTATTTTTTTCAGGGTGAGGAGGGGTAGTGTATAGGGTGGGGTTTAATTACAATCACATGTTAACGGTAAACAAATATACACCACGGACAACATCATTCTTAATCTGGTGTTCTAGAACATCTGGATTTGCCATGGAAGCATTCCAGAACTCTCGACTGAAAGATATTGTGAAGTCGCTACACGTTCCGGAATAAAAAAAAACTATAGTGGAGTAACAGCTGGGAAAGAGGAAATTTGGAAAAGCTGAGAGTATGTGGAATCTGTGAAATGTCTCACTGAATTCACCAGCGCATGATTGATAGGGGATCACAGCAGCAAAGGGACGATTATGTTTCTGATATCTCTCTGACATAATTATTACTGTTAAACCACTCTGAAAATAAATCAAGTCAGCGCAAGAACTAACAGCTCTTAACATTATGACAGGCTACAGGCTAAAACTGATCTTAGTACAGTTAAATTGGGCTTGAATCAAAGCTAAAAGCCATGTAAACGTGTATGAATCAGTCGTTTATGTGTAATTTTAATGTGTAGTTTTTGTAAATGTGTATGTGGTAATTGTGCTCAGAATTACATACAGGCAACATCAGAACAGTCCCTGCAGGTCCTGGAAGACCATCGGCTCCAGGCAGACCAGGGCGACCAGGAAGACCCTGTCAAGAGCAAAGGATTGTGGGTAATGCATAACACAGCAAGCACCTTTAATGTAATGTATTTCAATCAGTGAAACCGACTCTAAAAGGATTACATTTAATTTTATATATGAATCGCATGAAGAAACGTCCAGGTCATATGTCATACTTATAAATGTACATTACAATTATACATATATGTATGACCTGGACATTTTTCATAACATTCACCCTGTTTACTATTTAACAGACTTGGACGTTTTGCAGAACACAATTTTAATTGTTGTTGAATATATGCATTATCTAGTTTATGTTGTCTTGGTTACTTACCCTCTCACCAGGCTCTCCAGCGCTACCTGGGGGTCCCGTTGAACCCGGAGGGCCGGGGAGACCCTAGAACAACACAAAGGTACTGTCAGAAACACATATAAAGCCACTGCAAACACACAAACACACATGGGTGTTGGTCCAGTGAGTCTAGATCACTGCTGGACTCTTTTCATTGCTCAATTTCTCATACTCATGTTGTTATAGTCCCAATACAGCCATCAATTCCATCAATTCTCCAGATGAGAGAAGAGTTGCTTTATAAATAAGTAGGTCAAGAATGAAACTGAAGAAACAAAACAGACATTCCGCTGTTTAGCATTGTCAGCAAAAAAACAAAAAACAGTTCAGTTTTCCCAGTAACTAGCTAAGTTTTCCAACAAATAGTGATGTAATGTCACAAAGGCTACATTAGTATTTTTTATTTTACAATGTATAATCTCTCTCTGCAGTAACTTTGGGCAGTACAAATCATTTTAGCAAACTGGTTGGTTTGGAAGGTTTCTTTTTAGTGAATCATTTCGCTCAAAGGATTCAATCCAATGAACTAGTTCAAGAAAAAAATTGTTGATTCATCACTCAATGATGTTCACAAAATCCTCTGTATTTGTTAAATACTGCTGTTAATTTGTATTGTTTTATTTTCAGTGTTATTCCAGTATTATTTCAATACTATTACAGTATTTATTAATATTTTTAATTTGCTTTTATTTTTATATTTTCATTTTTCATTTTAGTTTAGGTTTTAGCAATTTTGTTGTTGTTTTTATATAGTTCTATATAGCTTTAATCTATTTTTTTATTAGTTTTAGTTTTAACTTCAACTTAATTTATTTTAGTTAGTTGCCAAGGCAAGTTTTTTTTAGTTATTTTTTTATTCCATCTAAAATTGTTCTTTTCTTTCAGGTTTTAGCATTTTTTATTAATATTATTTTTTAAATATTTCTATATAGCTTTACTTTATTTTTTTATTTCAGTTTTAGTTTTAACATTTTAGTACTTCAACTTAATTTATTTTAGTTAGCTGCAAAGGCAAGTTTTTTTTTAGTAAATTTTTTTTATCTAACATTTTTCTTTTCTTTCAGGTTTTAGCAATTTTGTTGTTTTTTCCATTTTTATTAATATTATTATTATTTTTTTTTTAATATTTCTATATAGCTTTAATTTATTTTTTTATTAGTTTTAGTTTTAACTTAATTTATTTTAGTTAGTTGTCAAGGAAACATTTTTAATGTTTGTAAATATTTTAGTTAATTTTTTTTCATCTAATATTTATATTATTATTCAATTACTGAAACAATTTTTAATAGTTTTACTTTTAGTCAACAATAACAACACTGTTTTTTAAGTATTATAATTTAGACATAAATTGTATTATAATTTAGACAGAATTAATATTGTTTTGTGCCAGAAAAATACAGTAATCTGGTCTTTAGTAAGAGAGATTGTCACCTTAAAAAGCTTCAGCATATTTAGCAACTTTTTTTGGCAAACTACATAAAGGTACATATAGCTTGACTGTAGTTTAACTGGTTTAAATTATAAGTTGCTTATAAATTGGCAAGCGGCAGTTTTCAAAGTACTTTACACATATGGAGAAACACACACACACACACACACACACACACACACACACGCACACATAAGTAGACTTACTGTAGGACCCTCTGGACCAGGTGGGCCTTCGACCAGCATTCCCTACAAGATCAGAATAACACAAACACATTAAAATAACAGTATAAACACAACCTTCGACACAAATATAAGGTCTCAAGACCACCACAGCTTTGGTCAAAACCAATTCTTTTAAATTACATTTCTCTTATCTCAAGTCTGTAGGCTGAAACTGTGTAAGTGAGTGTGTGTGAGACGTGCACTTAGCCACAGGTCGCTGTAATGATCATAGCAAACAGCATCATCAGGAAGTCTGTTAAAACACTGATGCCTGTTTCTCATGGCCTTGACTGTTTATGAAGCATGTGAGATGATCTTCAGACTGCAGCACAGCTGACTGAACATTCCAGAACATTCAGCAGAAAAACATCTAGAATAAATCTAATAGTTCCAGTTATCCATTGTAAAACAGGCAATGATTGGTTGCTTGATAATCATAAACAGCATACATTTATACTAATGAATCACACTGGCGTTCAGTCGCTTGACGGCTGACATTTGCCTACACTGGATGTGAGCGTTGTGTTGCATCAAACGCAAATACAACTCATTATAATCACTGATGCTGTCTACACTGGATACAGTATACAGTATATTCTGACATACTTCATGCGCTTGAGTCTGTCAACAGCAGGACAAATGGAAGAGTGAATGAATGTTTAAACAGCTTAAACAGCTCATTAACGTCTCTGTATAGATTTCGGAATGATCCCAAGTGGATGGTTTATTTTAATGGCATTCTGGATCACGTCGGAGGATTATATGTTTGTTCGGAGCATTTTATTTTGTAAACAAGGCACAGTGTAATAGAGAGTAGGCAAAGAAACTTTGGTTGACAGATGAAGCAGTCAGCTGTATTGGATCTGACAGCAGCTGCAGCACAAACCATAAGTAAATTATTTTATAATGCTCTGTCTGTAAATGACGGTATTATACGGAGAGTTGTTTTCAAAACACTTACATGCAATAGCGAAATGGGCGTTGATACTGTTTCCTATGCAATAACGTTAGCAAATCATAACCATTTATTGACAAGCCTTAAAGGAGCCGCTCTTTAAAGGGGACCTATAATGCCCTTTTCATAAGATTTAATATAAGTCTCTGGTGTCCCCGGAATGTGTTTGTGAAGTTTCAGCTCAAAATACCCCACAGATCATTTATCATAGCTTGTCAAATCTGCCCCTATTTGGGTGTGAGCAAAAATACGCCATTTTTGTGTGTGTCCCTTTAAATGCAAATGAGCTGCTGCTCCCTGCCAGCTTTCCAGAAGAGGGTGGAGCTTTAACAGCTCGTGCTTCGGTTGCTCAACAACAACAAAGCTGGAGAATCTCACACAGCCAGTATTGTCAGGATTGGATTGTCAGTAACAGTGTTCAGCCTTACATTGTTCAAACCGGAGTTGGACACTGATGGAGAGACTCAGGAAGAAGTTACAACTTTTAGAATGAAACTGGATGTTTCTGAACGGTTAGTGGATAAATTTATGTAGTTGCTGTAACTCATCGACTAGCATGTGCCATCATGTTGTGCAAATCCAGCATTGAATTGACCCTTGTTTGTGAAGCAGTCCGGCGTAAAATGACGGCATAGTAACAACACTCTACTACAACAACTCTTCCTCTTCTCTAAAGCAGCTCAACATGGCCTCGCCCTCTTTGTTTTGTGTTCTCGGGGGCAGGGCTTATGTAAATGTTAGGGTTAGTGATGTCAATAACCCTGGAAGAAGCTGAGGGTGAGAACGAAGGTTGAAAATAATAATTTTTCTGCATATATATTTGTGGGATTTTTTTGTGCAAAAAACTTCAATAGCATAAGTGAACCTCAAGGAATTTTAATGTCATGACCCCTTTGGTGTTCTGTATCATTTTGCCAATGTTGCTGTTAAAAAATGTGAAGTAAAAGTAATAATCCAGATTTGAGGGTGTTTTAGATACTTTGTTTTACATCATGGCACATATCCTAGGGCAAATCTTATGAAAACGGATCAGCTGTAACCAAATATACTGTGATCTGTATCGGGACATACAAGCTATTTTGTCTGGAAGTCATCAGTCATGATCAATTACTGATCAAAATGTGCTTGCATGAGTTGCGTCATAACCACAATAGTGCAATTATCTCAAGCATGCCTATGAAGATTGAATTACAGTTACTGAGAGGTCCAGCGCCCAAAGCAGAGGATCATTAGATACAGTATGTTAGAGTTCAGGCTCATTAAGGTCTAGAGCACAGGGACTTTACTATTAGATAAAAAGGACAGTTGTTTGTTGGAACATCTTGGTCTAATCTGGCGCTTTTTAAAGATGCTGTGGGTCTTAGCGATGTCCCGAAGGCATCATCCGAGTGTGCTGTCGTGGCAGTGGGCATGTTCGCTTTGTTTTGGTGTGTTCCTTACATGCCAAAAAACACAGAGTGGACACAGTTTGTGTGTGTGGAGAAACGAGAGAGAATGTGGACGCTTGCAAAAAGAAGCATGTGATTTGAGCATTTTTCTTTCTCCAAACCACATGGTCATCCTTCATTAAAACCAGCTGTCCTGATCTGTATGTATGTGCTTTTCCTCGACTCTGAAATAACACTGATCTTCTCATTGATCTGTTCTTGTATCTCTGCAACAGTATAGTGTAAAAGAAATTTTTTTTCAAAGTTGTAAATAAAACAAAGATTGTTGGAGTTCGAACTTCAAAAATTCATGTATAATTCATTGCATTACTTGTTTCTTTGAATTGTCTGTGAAACTTACTATGTTTTTTTTGAGAATTGTTTTTCAGTGTACTGACTTCTGAATAGTATGAAAGCTTGTTTCCGCCATGAAATAAAAAAATAAAAAAAAGGTAATTGCGACTTTTTATCTCACAATTCTTTTTTTTCTCAGAATTGTGAGATATAAACTCACAATTGCAAGTTATAAAGTCAGAATTGTGTAATATAAACTCACAATAGTGTGTTATAATGTCCAGTTGTCTGGGAAAAAAGACTGACGTTTTTTCTCAGAATTATATAAACATGCAATTGCATGTTTATATGCATGCTCATGTGACTTTATAAGATGCAATTGCGAGTTTATATCATGCAATTCTGACTTTGTAACTCGCAATTCTGACAAAAAAAAGACAGAATTGTGAGATTTAAACTCGCAATTGCGAGAAAATGTTCTTCGAACATTCAAAATGTCCAATGTTTAAAAAACTTTTTTTCTTGGTTATCCAAACGTTAAGGGAACATTCCATTTTATCATTTTGCAAACATTATGGGAATGTTACTTTTGAATGTTCTTTGTAAAGTTATAACATTTAAAAAACATTAGGCGAACATTCAATCCAACCAAAAGTCTCAGGTAAAAACATTCCATGAACAATGTATAAATAATATTTTTGTGCTAACATTTGAAAATAAAAGACCAGATAACTTTAAACTAATGTTTTATTAACATCACTGAGTTACTGGGTTTGTTCATAATTTAGAGAGAAGCTTGCCACACGTTAGCTGAAGTTCTGAGAACGTTCCCTGTTAGCTGGGATCTAACCTCTTTATACATCCTGATGTTCATTCACAATAACCCAGATGTCTTCTAGCGCCGAGTCCATGCTCTCACGCTGAGAGAGCAGTGACATCTGTTTGAAATCTCACAGCTGTTAGACATCAAGAGCCACGTGAACAGTGAAGATTGTATGCAAAGACAGACAATAATGATTCCCATCATGCAAATATAATAGTCAAATCTGAGACTCTGCGGAGTCTGAAACAGGAGTGACTCGCTCTTTTTGGAATGCAAATGCAAATCAGGAGTGAATCCAGATTACTCTGAGACAGACAAATGAATCAGGAGATAAAGGACGTTTGTGGATTGCTTGGATTCTATCTCATTGGTCTAAAATCTCGCTCCATAAACTGGTATATTAAACATCAAACATGTTCAGACTGGCTGTAATAGTGAATTTTGCTTAACAGTTTTACATTCAGTGTAGACTAGGGTTGTCAAAAGTACTGAATTCAGTACCAAGTCATTATGAAATTGAAAAAATGTGGCGATACCAGCATTTTCCCTAGCATTTTGAGCAGATTCTTAAACACCTCTGATTGGCCATTGTGTTCACACGCTCAACAGATGTCTGTGATTGGCTACAATGATCAACGCTTCAAATACATGTTGTAAATAAACATCTTTGATGCTCTTCACTGAGCCCTTACACACTAGAGTGTTTGAAAGCAGGCGTTTATCAGTGGATATATTAGGGATTCGCTGATAGACGCCTGCTTTCAAACACTCCCGTTTTTAACAATCGGCTCAACAGCGCTCAAAATGCTAGGGGGAAATGCTGGTATTGTCACATTTTTAAAATTTCAGTACTGACTTGGCTACGAAGTCAGTACTTTTGACAACCCTAGTGTGGACAGACAAACTGCTCATCGCTGGATGACTTCAAAGTCACATCGCACCTGGTTAGGATACAGTGTTAATATAATATAACATTCACATTTTTATGTTACATCTATATATATAAACTACTATTAAAAGTTCGGGGTCAGTAATTTTGTTTTGAAAACAATTAATATTGTTTAATTGATTATCAAAATTCAGCTTTGCATCACAGGAACATTTTAAAATACATTAAAATAGAAAACAGTTATTTTAAATTGTGCATAAATGCAGCCTTGGTGAGCATAAGAAACTTATTTCAAAAACATTTTAAAAATCTTACCGACCCCAAACTTTTGAACGGTAGTGTACGTGTGTCATGCCACTTACGGGTTCAATGATCGCAGGCTCTCCTTTCTGGCCCTTCTCTCCTCTCAGTCCATCCACCTTTGGAAACAAATGAAATTTAATTTTTTTGTGAATTTTCCTACAAGTTTGCTTAGTTATTAGGGCTGGGTACTGACACAAATTTCACGATTTTATTCGATTTCGATTCATAAACTTGCAACTTGACTCGATTCCGATTCAATTTGACTCAAATAAAGTTATAATACTAACTTTACAATCACATAATTATATTTCTACTCTGATTCATTTTTTGAAATATAAACATTTAAACGGTGGCTGTCATAAAAACTTGACGGGTTTATTCAAACATGCATTAAATATTGAAGAACATTAAAAATGATAATGAATATGTACTGTAATATGGTGCATATATTTAACAAAATGCTCCTCTCTTGGGTTCATTCTAGCTGACTAACGAGTTTATGGTCACTGAATATGGTTTTTCTGAGGTAAATGTGATGTTATGTGACATTTTGTAAGCTGTTTTATTGACGCCTTTCCGCGGTTGAAACACTGATTGAACGATTACACGAGACATGATTTCAGTAAGTTGTACTGTATCTTTTAACATACCTTCAGATGTTCATTCATGTTTATTTCGCGCTGTAACTGGAATTAAAATGGAGGAGAGGATCGGTTCATGTGCGCTTCGCGCTGCCGCTTCTCTACAGCGATCTGTTATGCCACATTAAACAGCACCGAATTTCGTAATAAAAAGCTTATTGTGATTTATTGGATGGGAGGTGCATTACAATGTTCTGTTCATTCATCAACCGAAAACAGAATTGACTAATCAGTTCTTGGGATTTAAGAGTCGATATTAGTTCGTTCGTTCGGGAATCGATTAAAATATAGAAATCAATATTTTTTACCCAGCCCTAACGTTTATGTTGCATTGCATTTGCGGAACTGGAGTTCACCTGTCCATAGGTGTCCACGGTCTCTGCAGGCAACTCTTTGTCGCCTTCTGGGTATAGATCTTCATAATTATACATGCTCTCCAGTTCTGCATCGGTGTAATCCGTGATAGACTCCTCCTTAAACTTGTCAATATCGATGGAATCTGCTTCTCCACCAATTCCTCCCTGTCCTCCTGTGGCAACGGACCCCGCCCCTGCGCTGGCCCCAGCACTGACGGATCCGCCCCCAACTGAGCCGCTTGAAGAAACAGACCCGCCTCCAACAGAAACAGATCCGCCCCCTACGGAAACTGAAGTTCTGGTGCTGCTGCTGCCGCCGCCTCCTCCCACGGTATAATCTCCCTCTCCGTATCCTTCTCCATATCCCTCACCATAGGTCAGATCATAACCCTCACCATACTGGGTATCATCATAACCACCACCAACCTGCAAAAACAGACATTCACAAGCCATCAGACATCATAACCAATCAATAACTCAGTGTTAGTGCACTGTGTGTACATCCATCTATCGATTTTGAAATGTATTATAAAAGCAAGTCCATCTTAGATGTCAACCCAAAAACAAAAACAAAAAAACTATGACTTTTTGGCCTATTTTTAGTTCAATAGTTTTTGATCTGAGATATATTTTTATGACAATAAAGCACATGTATTTGTATAGTCCTAAAAAGGCTTTATTTTCTTTAAACAAAATTTAAGATATTTTCTTAAAGAATTACAGTATATTTGTTTTTGTTTTTTTATTTTTAATCTGGGGTGAGATATAACCTGGACATGTTCTTCACAGGCTGTGGACTGGACCCCTGATTTGAGTAAAATCCACTTCAGTAAAATAAAATCTTGAAACACTATTATACTAAACACTGCAGTAATTGCAGTAATAAGCATAACTTTCAAAACATATGAAAGACATTTAAAACATATAGAAAACGATTGAAAAATGTAGTCAATAAAAAAACAAACTCACTGAGGTAGAGCTAGAGCTAGAGCTGGAGCCAGTACTAACTCCAGAGCTGGAGCCGGAGCCAATACTGATTCTGGAACTGGAGCCGGAACCGGAACCGGAGCTGGAGCCAGTACTGATTCTGGAACTGGAGCCAGAACCGGAGCTGGAGCTGGAGCTGGAGCTGGAGCTGGAGCCGGAGCCGGAGGTTCCATTAATGATTGTGACAGTTGAGTGCACTCTTCCACTTCCTCCTCCTCCTGATGATGATGAAGACGATGATGTGATGATCCGTCTGTCCAGGTCTCCTCCCAATCCCATATCCACCTCACCCAGTCCAATATCTACTTCTCCGCCAGTACTTGCGCCTGTACTAGTGATCGTGATGGTCCGGGAGCCATCAGGCCGTGAGGTCGACTCGTCATAGTATGTTTCGTATTCCTTTCCATATCCATCGTAGCCCTCGTACGGGTCCTCGCCAGTATTGGTGGTCGAGCTGGAGGATGAAGAGGATGAAGAGGAGGAGGAGCTACTCGAACTGCTAGAGCCTCCTGTTCCACTAGTGATAACTGAGGTAACCACGCGACCGCTATCCGGAACAGACACCTGGTAAACACAGTAAACAGACACTTTTTTAGAATAGACAGGCTGGAGATTGGCACTGATTTCCCGATTTCGGTTTCACTGCTCTGGGTATGTGTTATAAGCTATCCTTATAAGGCACAACTGAGAAGCAAAGCGGCTCCAGGGTGAAGCTGAATCTGACGCTTCACGTCAAAGAGATCAATCCATTGACCAGCGCTGTCAGTCATGGGAAATCCCTTTAACCATTGAAAGGATACTATGACAAAGATATCGCTTTCAATTTTTTTTCCCCATGAATATATGATTGACCTGAAGAATGAAAGCTGTAACATATATTTTGAAATATATGAGCAGCATCATGCTCTATATATCTATTTCAGACCGGCTGCAGCATTAATTTTGTGTGAAAAGATTAAAATTAAACACTAATTTCACATAGCCTATATTGTCTTTCAATAATTCAAGCACTTCTCAAGTACCTCTTCAAAAATATAGCTGTTTTAAAGAGCTTTTCAGGACTTACATTTCAAAATGTCAAATTCAAGTACTTCAGGCACTTTAAGCAAAGACTATAGAATAACACAAGATGCGTCACTCGTATTGTTTTGAATTTGAGAAAGTGCAACAAGCAATAAGTCCCGTCTTCTAAATAAGAGCTAATTGCCAATTGGTAAAGTTATCGCATCACTGCAGCGGCCATTAGAAGCTCCGGTTCCTATAGAAACAGTCAGGTGTGCACTTCCTATAGAGACGCACACTTAGGACTGTGCATGCGCATTAGCTTGATCCAGCGTGAAAAATGGCTTTTTATTGTCATGATTCGAGCATTTAGAAACAAAATTTATGAGGCAGTTGTTGTCAGATTTCGTTGGTGATTTCAAATATGAAATTTAATCGAGAGCTTGGCGAACAGCTTTGGAGAATTTGATGTTTCCCATTTAAAAGACACTCGCCCCTTAAGTCTGCAGCCAGCCCCTATTGTGCCCGAGAGGCGTTTCAAAGATGGCTGCCAAGTGAAATGACTTGTCTTAAAGGGACTTTGTTTTAAGAACCTTGTATGAACCCTGATATTGAATTTTAATTTATTAAAATATATATTTTCACACAGCCCTAACTGTTATGAATTTTTTTCATTTTTTATAAATTAAAATAAAACAAATAAAATATAGAAATATTAGATGAAAACCTAAATTTAAAAAAATAAAATTAGAAATGTTGCCTTGACAACTAACTGAAATAAATAGGTCTAAGCTGAAGTACTTAAAATTAGTAAAAAATTAATTAATGCTAAACAAAAACAAAAACTAATAAAAATGACAAAATTACTAAGACAAACTAAAATTAAAATTAAAACTGAACATAAATAAAAGCTAATTCAAAATATTAATAAATACTATAAATAGTACATAAATAATACTAAAATAACACTGACCGTTAGGTCTTCAGTTTCGGTTCCAGTCGTTTCATCGGTTGTCGTTTCTCCTGTTTTTTCCTGGTCCATGTCCTCATAGTAGGGATATTCATAATAGTAGTTATCCTCCTCTATGTTCTGAAGGGAAAAATGTTGAATATTGAGTGTTATTAAATGGTAAAACACTGTATTATCACCAGTGTTCCAAAAAAAAAAAAAAAATGTGATACAGAGTCACTGATAATTATTCTAAAACACGAAAACCACAATAGAATTACAGAGTTGCTAATATGAATATTCTAGAGTGTGTAAGCATGAATTTATTCGTTTTTAGCTTTCTTAGTTCTTTTGCAAGTGCATATGGGTAGTTGACTATATTCCATGCACTGTAGTCTCTTGGAATGAGATCATTTAAGCTGCATGCATGATAATTATGTTAGAAAAATACTGTTTAAACTAGTTTCAGATGAAATATAGCACGTCACACCACATACTACCCATAAAGATATAAACCTGCACATGGATCCATTTTGGCAATCTGAGTAATGCAAAAAACAAATTATTTCTGAGCCTGAGGACATGAAAATGAGTTCAGTAGAGTCTCTCAAGAGTCTCTCAAGCACTGACATCCTGTAATTATGGGAATTATGACATGATGTGAATGCAGCATATGTTAACATTATTTGTTAAAAAAGGAGCACAACCATAAGTGCTTATTTTATATTCAAAATATTCAAATGAGAGCAAATATATGTACATTTGAATATAAAACATTGAATATGTTGAATATAAAAGTAATATATAAATATAATTATATTTTAAAAGCACAATATTTACAACTTTAATATTTAATTTATTATTTATTATATTAATATAAATATTTGTGTGTGTACATATATTTAAATAAAAGCATTGAATATTCTGAATATAAAACTAGCATATACATATATATATATATAAATATTTACAATATTTGACACTTCAATACGTGAGCTGGGACAAATTATTTGATATTTTTTCTTTTATATTTTCTTTCAATTTTACTTTATTATTTATTATATTTATATAAATATTTTACACTATATTTTAAAATAAATAAATATACATATACAGTATATGTATATATATTTGAATATAAATCATTGAATATTCTGAATATAAAACTAGTATATATAAATATATTTAAAAAGCACAATATTTGATGTGGGACAAATGATTTGATATTTTGTCTAATATATTTATATATGTGTGTGTAAGTGTGTATATATATATATATAATTTATATTTATTATACTTATATAAAACTTTACATTATTTTTTAAATAAATAAATATACATATTTATTATTTATTATATTTACATAAAAAGATTACATTATATTTTAAATAAATAAATATACATATACAGTACATATATATTTAAAAATAAAACAATAAATATTCTGAATATAAAACAAGTAAATATATATAGATTTTTTTTCATTCTTTTATTCATAAGTTAACTTATACTCATGGCATGCTAATTAAGCAATTCAATACTGGTCTTGATTTAACAGACTGACATTCCCTGAGAAGAAAGAGTAAAGGAAAAGAGGGATTCCCTCCGATTGAGTCCAGCGGAAATCCATGTTCTCTCTTATCTAGCGAGAAAGAGAAGAATGTGAGGAATTCCAGCCGCTCGGCGACCTCTCGCTCAGATGCACCGTTCTGCCTCTCCCTAATTCCCACACATTAGCAATGGATAACTCATTATGTTTTAATCTGTAAAGAGGTTTCACTGATATTTAAGCGATAGACTTGGCCTTTGAAGGACTGGTCAAAGGTGCAGGGGTTTTTTCTTTCATATCGCCCCCTACTAATGCCCCACACTCAGATTTACAGCTCCTGACACACACAGACATGAAAAAAAGGTGAACATGAGGTCAGCAGAGGGTCGTTTCCGTGCCAACACACTGACATCAAAGCCCTGAAAGATGTAAAAGTCCATGCATGGCTGAAAATGCCCACATGCTGCATTCACATGCATGTCATTTCTTTTTACAGACATAACTCAGAGATAACTTTACCATATGTGGGCCACAACAGTTTTCCGATAGAAAGCTTCTCCCTTTTATAAAGATTACTGACAGCTGTGGTTTAATTTTGTTCATTTTTGTTCATTTATGTTCCTGAATATCGAATGGTAGAGCATTGCGCTAGCAACGGCAAGGTCATGGGTATGATTTTCAGGGTGGATGCATATATGCAGAATTATGGTAAAACATTTCCAAATGCAATCAAATGAATACATTTTTATTACCCAGCCTGAATAAACTGGAATTAAATATAGTAATTTATAACTGTGTGATTCAAGCATCAAATCCACCAGAAACTCCAACACTATTAGGCGAAATTATATTTTTCGCCTCTCATTTGCATTCAATTCAGCACTTCTCCACATGTTTTGAAGCTTTCACAAGCAGTCAATCCCACAATTCCCTTGAGCGCGCCTTTTGCTTAGCTCCCATAGAGAATCAATTGAAAACGGTTGGTCATCTCCGTGTTACTCAGCTTAAACTATTTTCTCATATATTTCACATGCTAAATCTCTCAATCTTTCATTTAATGCCTTCTCTTCCTCTCTTCGTACCGCTCAAAGGATATTGGCATCTGAGTGAACCCAGATGGACAGAGACTGAGTATGAACACTCGACTGTCCCCATGAAATAAAAAGTGTGTAATTTTTGTTAATATACTCCTAATTGACCATATGCACGGTTTTCGTTAAGCCAGCTTATGCATTTCCATGGGAACTGTTAGCTGTCACTCGCTGTACATCAACACAAAACCATCAATGGTTGACTTTTTAATGCTGTATTTATATTCCATTATCACACTTGCGTAATTTGCCAATAAACCAGTTTTATTCATTGCAATAAAGACAAAGTTAATGGGAACGTTTGAATAAGAAACGCAGTGTCTGTAATTAGATTCACATGCAACATTTTTCGACCACTTCAAATGTTATTTTTAATGTGATGACCAAAAACATTATTTGTTCATCCTTCTGAGATTGCCCCCATTTGTAAAACTGAACATTTGAAGATGTAGGAAATCCAACATTTTATTTAAAAATAAAAAAGACATTAATTACCACTATAACCAGCAGATGGTGGCAGAGGAGCATTTATTGGAAATTACTCATATTAGTAATTTCCTGTAATAGTTTTTTCACTCTGTTTCGCTTTTGAATAAATATTAAACATTATAAAATCACTAGGTTTAAAAATACATTTTGTCAAGGTGAAGTATGAAGTACTCACAAAATCTCATGAAAAACAATAACTTTTCTTGTGAATGAATTACACAGAAAGCGAGCACCGCGCTCTCCCCGCTCTCATAATCACAGAAGCTGTCAGTCAGTGCTGCGGAAGCTCAATGATTTTGGCACACTTGTAAAATCTCACATTTTATTCAATGAATCCAAATAAAGTGCACAATAAATCTTTAATTTACAGTATGTTGTGAAACGAAAGTGTGAAAACTGATGGTCGAATTGAATTTTACCGATGAGGAACACTGAGACGTGTCATTTGAATAACTAAATTAATGCTAGGCCTGACTATTTAAGTGACTATATTTTGATTATAAACTATAAGTATTACACTACTGATGTTGTTAAAGCTACCTCAGGACATTGAAGATACCGACACACAACAAGTGACATTTCACCGGAAGTTTTCCAGCTGGCTTATATTATTGCGGAAGTTTGTGCATATGGTCCATTGTTGACAAAATAGACTTTTTTTTTTTTTTTTTTGCATTTTACATTTATGTTATTTCTACCAGAATGAGTCAAATATGATCTTAGCATTTTATTTTGTGACAAAACAATGTCTGTTCCTTACATTTTTTTACATATTATTAATACAATATGTCAGCAATACAGAGCTCAAACGCTCTACAGGCTGAGACCTGCTCATTTCCTCCCTCTATCACTCTCTCGCTCGTTCTTTCTCTGACTGATGAGGTCATCCATTCGGTCGGAAAAATACATTCTACACTGCCTGCAGCTGGGTCTTTTCCGATGGAATGGAAAGAGCTATAAAGAATTTATATTCCTTAAACTTACACACACACACAAGTGTGGGCAGGTATTATTACTCCATTTTAATTTGTTTCTCATTCCAAAGACTGAATAAAAACTGAATAAATGTATAAATAGTCAGTGCTTTGTGCTGTCAGATATGCCAACTGTAACATCAAAACCAGATTTCTTAAGAAAACTTGAGCAGTACTTGCACTAATAATAAATCATTTACAGTTATAAATTAAGTTCTTAGTGACATTAACTGCTCACCAATATGACCTCCGGTCAAAACATATCTGTTATGAAAACTGCCATGGCTAGGGATTAATGCTAAGTGCTTGGCTGATGTGATGGTTTTATTTTCACAGGATTAAGATTTAAAAGTGCTTCGGCTGTCCAAACACTCAACAAGATGTTCTTGACTTCATTTAAGCTGATCTGAGGCGAAAAGATCATTGCTCGAGCTATAAGAAACTGGTCTCTGTTTTGCTTTGGTTTTGTTCAGACTGGGCTGAACAGAATGCCAAGGATTCTGGGACGTCCTTAGGCCATGTGTCCACCAAAGGCTAAGCGTATTTTTGCAATTGTTTTCAATGGGAGAGTATTAAAAACGGCAGCAGCGTGACGAGGCACTGATCATCTATTAATTCATTTATTTATTTTGAGACGCAGTGAGTTGTTCAACTTTGGGTAAAAAGCAGGGGTCATCACTGTCACTTTGTACCCAGCCGTCTAATTTCAGTGAAGGAGAGGTGGGACAAATACCACATCGACTAACCGCCACATCCTGCTTGTACAGCAGCAACTGATGACAGCAACAAGCACAACAACCGAACAAAATCATTGAAAAACAAGTGCCAGAGCAAATACTTTACATTGTATTGAAATTTTTATATTCAGAAACAAACTTATCTGTGAAATCAGATCCTACTAACACTTAAACAGATATTCCATATCATAGCAAGCAAAGCGTCTCCCCTGAAAAAAAACATTGGACTGAAAACACGCTCTTCAATCTCTAAAGGGAATACTGGAGGAAGTATATGAACTTACATATTCATCAGTGTTTGGATCTTGGTTCTGGGGCTGTTCAGGGACAGAAACCTCACAGTCGGGGCTGTAGTGCTCACAGTAGTCAAACGCAGCACGATGGTCCGATACAATCATCAGTTGCTGGATATCACCCTGGAAACAGAGAAATCAGCCATTACAACTTCTGAAAAGAACAAATATAGAGGATTGACATATCTTTATACTTAATCTAGGGCATGTAAAAGGAAACATGAGGCAGTGGACCAGCAGAGAGAGCAACATTTTTACTCCCTATAGACCACAGGAAATGCCAAATTTTATTTGAGGCAAATGAAAATGAAAATGTTATAGATTGAAGTGCAGTCCATTTAATGCACCATACAAAAAGCAGTATTTTATACAGCATACAAGCCTCATTGTGACTCTGCATACAAATAAATGCCTAAAAAAATCTAGTTGATAATAACTTTAATAATGTATTTATTATACCAATGTATTTATTTATTACCAATGCATAAAGAATTGACAAACAGCAACCACATAATCAGGACGAGCTGGACATTCAAATGAATCAGGATGTAAAAAATCACATCAAATTCATCCAAAACTCAAAACACGCACAGAAACAGGAGAGATAGCTGGGCTTTCTGCAAAACAGCTGTACCCTTTTATTCAATAACCATGGTTTTTGGAAAAAAAAATAATGAATACAGTATGGAAAAGGGATGAAACACCTGTTGCAATAGGACAGGAAACACACAGACAGACACACACACAGTAAAAGTGGGTCACAGTCTGGGAGGAGAGAGTTGAGTCAGAACCTGAGCAGACGCCAAAACTGTCCAATTGAATTAGGGCACAATAGCCAGCACCTGTACACTTACACACACACACACTGAGGCAGAAACATTCCCTTACCATTTGAAAAGGTAATTTTGTGTTATACTGACTTTACAATATGTATTCACTGCAAAACAATAAACCACTAACCCTAAATTACTATCATTTGAGAGCTTTTCTTTCTCGTTCCCACATGCACACACACACACGCACACAAAACTTTCAGTCATGACTGGTATTATCTGATTCTAATTCATTCTTTTGTACAGCTTCAGAATTTGTTTCATAATTGATGGATTTTACTACAGTAACACTGTTATTTTCCTGTTCGTTAATGTAAAGCTTCATTGAAACCATCTGTGTTTTATAAAGCACCAGCTATATATAAAAAATGACTTGACTCACAAACAAATGACTCTTTTGAATCAGTCAAAAAGACTCACAAACTCACGAGTTTGAATCAGTCTGGATGTTTTTATGACAAACATTAACAAAGGGGCTTAATTCTAATAAATGTTTTTTTAATAAAATAATAAAAAACATTAAAATATTGTGGCATCAGCTGAGGCATTTGTTTTGCCATGATGCACTGCTGTGTTAGTTTATTGTTAATTCTTGTTATTAGATTATGTTTATAACAGCAATTGTTTCTGTTATAGTCAATGATTTTCAATTTATGTGCCTATAATCGTTTTAATTAGTTATAATGTCGTTTGACCCATTTTAGTCTCTTACTGTTTGTTTTGAGGGTTAAATAAATAAAGCGAAATTTCTTCAAAAGCCAAAGTTGCATCATCATTACAAAAAATAGTATTGTTTAGCTCTGTTTGTAAACGTGCACGAATTACCACACTGATTTATTATAGCAGTCAGATTCATATATCAGTCTGATCGCTGACTTTTCCTTGTTACACACACTCAAATACACATTTTTCCCACAGCAATCCAAGGAAACTTGTACAAGCAGGCGGAGAAAATGTGGGCAAAGGGAGTGTGAACTCAGGAAGATGAATATCTGGAACTGACATGGGTTTAGAGTCAAACATGAAGAGACTAGCGCACACACACACGCACATTATCTAATGGAGGAGATTTAAATCATCATGAGAAAACAAGACAGAGAGAGAGAGAGAGAGAGAGAGAGAGAGAGAGAGAGAGAGAGACGTGCGGAAGGCTCTCCAGGCTGTGTGGAGATTTGGCTGCGACCAGACAGAATCGGCACACTAAACACAAGAGCTGCAGAACATGATCCTCAGAGAAAACTGGAAGACAAAATGCTTCTAGTGTCGACCAAACAGCTGAACACTGAGTTTTAGAGGACACATTACATAACAGAGAGAATTATGGGTAAAAAAAAATTCTCAGAGTAACTTTGGTGCAGGGTAAGATGATTTAAATTTTACTTTAAGCGAAATACATTAGTTACAACAACTATGTTTACGTAGTGGTCATATAACTTAAAGGGTTAGTTAAAACCCAAAAATGAAAATCCTGTCATGTTGTTCCAAACCCATAAGACTTTCGTTCATCTTTGGAACACAGATGAAGATATTTTTGATGAAATCTGAGAGCTTTCTGTCCCTCCATTGACAGCTACGCAAACTACCACTTTGACGCTTCAAAAAGTTCATAAAGAGATCATAAAACTAAACCATATGAATTGAGCGGTTTAGTCCAAATTTTTTGAAGAAACATTCATCAACTCACACATCAGTTGTGGTAAACAAAAGCTCAAGCATGTTTGATTGATGTGTGCAAAAACCAATGAGGTTCATTCTCGTGTTACGCAGCACGTTTGAGCTTCTGCAAGAACCAGTGAGGTTGATTCTCGTGTTACACATCACATTTGAGCTTCTGCAAGAACCAATGAGGTTCATTATCGTGTTACGCATCATGTTTGAGCTTCCGCAAGAACCAATGAGGTTCATTATCGTGTTACGCATCACATTTGAGCTTCCGCAAGAACCAATGAGGTTCATTATCGTGTTACGCATCACATTTGAGCTTCCGCAAGAACCAATGAGGTTCATTATCGTGTTACGCAGCACGTTTGAGCTTCCGCAAGAACCAATGAGGTTCATTCTCGTGTTACGCATCACATTTGAGCTTCCGCAAGAACCAATGAGGTTCATTCTCGTGTTACGCATCACGTTTGAGCTTCCGCAAGAACCAATGAGGTTCATTATCGTGTTACGCATCACATTTGAGCTTCCGCAAGAACCAATGAGGTTCATTATCGTGTTACGCAGCACGTTTGAGCTTCCGCAAGAACCAATGAGGTTGATTCTTGTGTTACGCATCACGTTTGAGCTTCCGCAAGAACCAATGAGGTTCATTATCGTGTTACGCAGCACGTTTGAGCTTCCGCAAGAACCAATGAGGTTCATTCTCGTGTTACGCATCACGTTTGAGCTTCCGCAAGAACCAATGAGGTTCATTCTCGTGTTACGCAGCACGTTTGAGCTTCCGCAAGAACCAATGAGGTTCATTCTCGTGTTACGCAGCACGTTTGAGCTTCTGCAAGAACCAATGAGGTTCATTCTCGTGTTACGCAGCACATTTGAGCTTCCGCAAGAACCAATGAGGTTGATTCTCGTGTTACACAGCACGTTTGAGCTTCAGCAAGAAGTGGTAGTCACAAAGGCAGTTTTTGAATAGACAGACATCTCTCAGATTTCATCAAAGATGGACGAAAGTCTTACGGGTTTGGAATGACATGAAGGTGAGTAATTAATGAATTTTCATATTTGGGGGAACTAACCCTTTAACATGGGAAATCCAAAAAGCATAATTGTTTTAATAAACAAATGCAACCTTTTTACACTATGAGAAAATCACATTTTAAGTAATTATTTCAGTGAGACGGATGGGCTACGGAAGATAAATCATCAATGAATTATCATTAAATTACTAATTTATTTTATTAATTTATATAATTATATTATTAGCATACTGAGTTTGAGATAAGATTAAAAAAAATAATAATAATAATACTCCTTATTCAGCAAGGATGAATTACATTGTCAAAAGTGACAGTAAAGACACTTAATGTAATGTTATTTTAAATAAATGATATTCTTTTGAAAATTCTATTCATCAAAGAATCCTGAACAAATCACGGTTTACACAAAAATATTAAGCAGCCCAACTGTTGTCAAAATTGATAATAATAAAAATGCTTCTTGAGCAGCAAATCAGCATATTAGAATGATTTATGAAGGATCATGTGACACTGAAGACTGGAGTAAATTCAGCTTTTCAGCTATTTTAAAATATTGTATAAATGTATAATAATATTTCACAATATTACTGATTTTATAATATTTTCAAATAAATGCAGTCTTAATGAGCACAAGAGACTTATTTCAAATAATTTTACCACCGCCAAACTTCTGAACAGTATATTTGCATTAGCACTTTCTCCAAACAGTGTAAGTAGCAGTGTCTTTCCTAGTTTCATTCCCTGTTTTTGTTCTATTTGTCACTCGTGACATTTTCCAAAGGCTTTACTGTAGGAACAATGACTGTAGTCATCTCTAGTTGGCTGTTGCTCTGGATTGTTTGCCAGTGTAAACATGTGTTTGGACTTGACACCAGGTTCAGATCCAAAATCCAGAGTTTCCTAAATCCACACACACTTCAAACATTTTTAACTGGTCCAAAACACACAAAGACAAGTCTTAATGTAAACTAAATATAATCACTGTAGATCAGTGAGCTGTAATTATAGCAGACACTCCTATACAAAGCAAATTACAGGATATCTGTGGACACAATGGTGACAGACCAACTTTTCAACTTTCATTGAACCACTATTTCACACCATCCAAAGAAAAAGAAAAAAAAAAATTCAGATGAGCCCTAACCTTAAAATAAAACTTTTGGCATTTTTAAACATTATGTAGTTCTTCATAAATCCTCTTTTCCCTTGAATCTATGATTAATCACAATCATCCTCCGCTGCTCATAATCTAACAATAGCACAAACTGAAATAATACTCTTTTCTCTGTCATCTGAATATTTTAAACCAGAATAAATCAGGTCTAGGTCTGTAAAATGAACCCTTGGACTTTTTGCATGACTCCAGATTTTAACATACAATATTTCTGTTTGCATAGCATGAGAGGAGAAGAGCAGAAAAATAGGCAAGAGAAAAGGAGAAACAGAAGAAGAGTGAGAGGGACACAGAGGTGTACAGAGACAACTGATCTATTCTGGGATTTCTGTGTCTGAAAGAAGTTTATCACATTAATGTGGGACAGAGAGAGAGAGAATAATAGACATTGCATTGTCAGCAACTTTGAAATACGAGCGCCTTTTTCGCCAAAACTCCCCACATCTCTCTCTGGAGCCCGAGCTAACTGTTTCAGCAGCTGCCTGTGGCGATGTATGCTGCCAAAACACTGTGCACACACACACACACACACGTTTACACGCTTCAAAACGCCACAACTTTTTCGAAATTTAGTGTCACATGGCTGCAGTCAACAGAAGGGGGCGATAGACAGCACTGCTGCAAATTAGCAAAAATGGAGGAATGATCCCAAACTTTTCTGGTAGAGAGCCCAGAGTACAACACGTTCCCTTCAGTACTTAAAAACATCTCGATTCCTTGTTCTGTCCAGCAATATTTTGTTTCAACACACATACAACATGCTCTCTCACACACACATTAGGTGAATCTCATGAAAATGTCACATTTCAGCCCAAAATCACAATATATATCAGGGTAAAAATGCCCCTGTATGATTTTTTGTCTCATAAAGTCTACTGATATGATATGGTTATACAATATCACACGAGTAACGAGTGCAATATCACGACTCGAGTGCTGTTTTTATGCCAAATATCACGACAGCAAATGTGATATTGATTTTATACAACAGTTCAATAAATAAGAAGTAAATATTGTGATAGCGTTTACACACATTAGCTGTTTTTTCAGATGAAAATATTACCTGTAAAGCCAGAGCAGAACTGTTGTGCATCTCCGAGCAACACACAGCGGTGTTTAGTTTCTGAACGAATCAATCGGGTGAACCAATGATTCAATGGCCCATTGATAAAGAGAGCCATTTACTTCATTTCTGAATGAATCAGCTGTTTGAACAAATTAAATGAATGAATGACTGAATGACTTGTTTAGACATTTACTGCCACCTACAGTTTTACTTTCTTATTCAGAGTATCATTTCATCATTTCAAATTTCATGGATAGTTTGCCCAAAAATGAAAATTCTGTTTATTTACATTTACTCACGCTCAATATTTTGAAGAATGCTGGTAACCAAACTGTTTTGGTCTGTATCTAATATATCTAATAACAATTCAAATGCAGGTTCTAAAAAAATAGCCATTGTAGCCTAAAAGTTTGTGTCATAAATTCTACGTTGAATCAAATAAAATATTTATTTCTAAAACTACTTTTTGTAATGTCTATTTGATGCTTTTCTCATTTAACACAATAATGACTTTAAATTATCTTTTGGAGGTAATGTCTTAGCCAAATTTGATGTTCAATTAATTACTACTAGATTACTTAATCTAATTTTAATAATTTTAATTGCTTGAGAGCCCTAATATATATATGCATATATATATATATATATATATATATTCTAATGACAAATATATAAAATTATAAATGTATAAATTATAAACCTAATTGTTATATATAATTATATATATATATATTATTATATTATATATTATATTATATATATATATATATATTGTAATAATATATAAAATTTATTATATATATATATATATATAGTCCAGCATGAATTAAAGGTAGTACATACCACAATGATATATAAATACTTAAATAAACAATAAACATAATTAAATAAATAATAATTAAATAAATGCATTCATGACAATTTATGACACAATCTAAAACATCTTAATGATACTTAAAAACTGGTTAATTTCTACTGATTTTGGAGTTAAATAAGACTCAGACACCTTCTTGACAGGTTGTGTTAGTTTTACCCACACATCTACACTGTCCAGTTTAACTGGAGTTTCAAGGCTTTTGAGGTCTTGTACTTATTAGGTTTGTTTAAAAATGACATCATTGCAGCTGAGCTGCTTATGACCTCATCAGCCCAGGACACGGGAAACAGACCACATGTGATCCGCATTAGAACATGGACTCGCAGTGGGAGAGATTGCAAAAAGATTTTAATGAAGCAGCATGAAAGTCACCACAAGAACGACTAAATATCTGGGCGAAATCAAGACCATAATCGCCACATGCACACGTGTGACGCGTCCACAAACACATCCAGGCAGTGTCTGGCCATTCTCAAAAGTAAAAAAAAAAAAAAAAAACACCCAACCACAGAAACCAAACCATCCAATGACGTGAACACACACACAGTGGCAGCGTCTGGAGATCTTTAAGATCTTTGCCAAAAGCAACAGGCATGTCTACCACAGCATTTTCCCTACGTTCCTTTTGTCCACCAACCCTCCATCTACTTCATTTCTCCCTTTCCTCATCACTCACCTCCACTTTCATTTCTCCATTTGATTATAATGACATCTCCGGCCCTACAGCAAAAGATTCTTGGCTTTTTAGGATCAGCTTCCTCAAATGCAGCATTGAATGCTGGATTATTTAGACTGTGTTTTCACTAGGAACCATTATGAAGTTTAATTTGGAACTCTTGAGTAACTACTGAACCAAACATTCTAATGTTTCTTTAATGTTCTTGCTCATTCATGCAGGGAAAGTTTATTCATTCTATTTACATATAGAGACTGCATTCTTAAATGTGTGATTTATGCAGCACCAAATGGAACTGCAAAATATTTAGACATACATAGTTATTTTAAAAAAATATATATTTTTAATCATAATAGTTTCTCCAAACTGCAATAAATAAACTGCCTAATCATTTCTCTACCTTTAAAACAGCTTTTTTATGTCTTTGATGTAAAAGTCACATACACTAGTTAGTAAGATTGCTCTTGTTTTTGAATTAAGTCTCTTCAGCTCACCAAGGCTGCATTTATTTGATTAAAAATACAGTAAAAACAGTAATATTGTGAAATGTTATTACAATTTAAAATAATTGTTTTCTATTTGAACATATTTTAAAATGTAATTTATTCCTGTGATCAAAGCTGAATTTTCAGCATCATTACTCCAGTCTTCAGTGTCACATGATCCTTCAGAAATCATTCTGATATGCTGATTTGCTGCTCAAGAAACATTTCTGATTATTATCAATGTTGAAAACAGTTGTGCTGCTTAATATTTTTTTGTGGAAACTTTGATATGTTTTTTTTTTTTTAATTAACAAAAAAGCATTTATTTGAAATATACATATTTTTTAACAATTTAAAAGTCTTTACTTTCACTTTTGATCAATTTAATGCATTGAATAAAAGTTACTGACCACATACTTTTGTACAGTACTGTATACAGGAAAATAATAACCAGTCATATCTCAGCCTAACATGTTTAAGCCAATCAAATCCTGATGCATAATATCAAGTCCCACCTACTTTATTTTCGACACAATATTTTGCTCCACTCAGAAATGCATCACATTATATAAGCTAAATGTCTAGTGAATGCAGTTTCGTCTCTCTTGCCTTCAAAACTGCTGTTCTCCTTTTGCTTTACCTGCTTTAAATCTTAAACTCTGAACATTATACATCTTTCTTTCTCTCATTTTCTCTTTCAGACGTAGAGTGACGTGAATCATGCTGATTTCAACCTCAAAGGGAGAGATTCTCACACACACACTTTGAGTTTTAGACATAATGATGTTTATACTGTATAGTCCATCCCCTAAACATAAACCTACCCATCACAGAAAACTTTCAGCATTTTTACATCTTTAAAAAACATCACTTATTATGATTTATAAGCTGTTTTCCTCATGGGGACCAAAAATGTCCTCACAAAGACAAGGATTTCAGATATTGCCATCTTTATGGGGGCATTCTGTCCCCATAACATAGGGTTTACCTGAACCACACACACGCATACACACGCACTTCTGCTGACCTGTACGTGTGCTGTGGAAACCCCCTCAATGATGTCATGAGACATGAGCCTCAAACTCCTCATCCTGACCAGAACTTTCCACAAAAACATCACCTTTTTCTCTCTATGAGTGTGAGATATTTATGCACTGTTATGAAGCAAACTTTTCCATCTGATACAAGCCTAACACTGATAACAGTATGATGCTGCAGGGGATTGAAGATAAACATCTGCACTGCTGTCTCCTGTCTACATATGTGCGTACTTTCTAAAACAATATTATAAATGAAACAGAAACGTATAAGTGTCTGATTTGGAACTCTCTTCAGAAACTCGCTCTACAAATAGTTCTTCTCATGTGAAGCACATAAGACACTCGACTGATTCCAACATAGTTAACATGAGGGTAGCATAAAATAAACACATAGAACACAGAAATATAGTGTGTTCCAGTAAGCAGTTGCTACATCACTACATAGTATATTTAAATCAGAGAGTGCCATAAAGTCATAATTTCAGAAATGTAAACTATCGACTGGAATATTATAACTGATTTCAATAGATTCCAACAGAGTTTGATGTTAAGATGATAGTAGCATAAAATAATAAGCAAAAACACATAAAACACACAAATATTGGGTGCATTTTAATTAAACAGAACTATTTTTATCAATACTGTCCATTATTGCATACAAATTAAGTATATTTATAGTCAAAATGTCTGTTATGTGTCATCTTGAATGAAATTAGTGAGCTCATCCAAGTGCATTCTGGGATTGTCTATTCTATAAAGTACACATGCTGTCGATTTCAGCCTAAATGAGACATCTTAGAAGACAGCTTCATTTTGCAACCTACAGTACAGTTTTAAAAATAATGCAAATGCTGTCTAAATAGGCAGCTCACAAGGTTTTGGAACAGAGATAATATGTGTGATGTCTTCTAAAGGATGCAATATTTTCTATTCATTTTTTTAAGAAACAATTTAAGCACTTAAACCTAAATTTAAACCGCATTGATAAATGAAAATAACACACCATCTAGTGTATGCTTTTTGTTCAATGTCTATATGATTTTCAGATTCACCATTATTCCTCTCTGTCTTTCGTCTCTTCTCTCTCTCTGTTTATCTTAGAGGTCCATAGTGAAATTTGTCAGCATTTAAGGGAATTGAATTACATGTGCAGACTCTGAAATGAAATATGTTTTCAGTGTGTAGGTGTGTGTATACGGCAGAGGTTTGGTTAAGGTTCTGTGGTGACTCGGTGTCTCGCTCTGTGGAAAAAAACACACGGCTCTTTCCATTTTCTCCAAACACTTCAACTTCAAACAGAAAGGTAGACCAAACCTTAAAGACACATCAGCATTCCACGAACCCTGTGTGTCTGCGGTCAAAGCCCTCGGGATGAACACTAACATTACCTACGGTTCTTCTGAATGACTCACATCCACTCACGGACTGTTCCAATCCCACAATCCTTCAGTTTTTGCTATCAAGACACACTGAGAACAAAAAAACTAATTCAATGTACAAATTCAGCTGTGCTTTCTTATGCAAAACTCTCTGCTACAATGTCAGGGTGTTGCTATGCCACTGCTAAGATGTTCAAATTAGTAATTGACCCTTCGCCGGGAGTTTGATTGACAGGCGATCTAACCAATCATAACGCAGAATCCGCCATTTTGTCCGACAAAGCTGTCAGGGGAGTTAGTAGATTACCGTTGGTGGACTTAACTTGAAAAATGATGTGTACTGACATCTTTCTGTGGTTCATTCATGTTTATTTTAAGATATAAATTAAGAGATTATCGGTTCATGAGCCGCTTGATCTGAGGCGCTACAGCGATCTGTTACGACATATTAAAGAGCCACAAAACGGTATTTATTGTTTAAATTTCTTTAAAAATTAGAAATTTGAGACTTTGTTTCATATCAAAAATAACCTGCCCTGCCTTGTCTGTCGACGTGTTGTCAGCTTCCTCTTTGCTCCACGTTGTATTTTTCACTGCATGAGAACATGCGTGGCGTGAGAGCGCCATGGCTTGTCGGACATAGCAACAGTAACTAAAGGGGGCGGGTCTTCGCGAACGGTCAATTAGAACGTTGCTATTCAGTTGCTATGGTGTTTTGGATTTGTACATGTTCCGAATAGAACACTAACATATTGCTTACTACATTATAAATGTTTTTTACCTACTTTTTTTTTTTTAAATAGTATGAAAGGAGTATAAGCAATGACATTCACTACATTCATATGCAACTTTCATTACAGAGTATATATAATTCAGCAAGTGCCATGAAGTCATCATCCAAGAAATATAAAATATTCACTGCTATTTTTCATTTTTGTCTAGTTTTGTGCAAAAATGTCTTAACTTTTGGCTGTCTAATCCAACTGCTGACATCGCTTCTGGTTCATTCATCAAGCAAATGAAAAGTCAAGCACATTGCATTGTGGGAAATGGAATTCCACCTAGTGTACTCTGGTTGTATACATCACATTTTGGCAAATGTAGTACGTTTTCTGGGTAATTCCATCTATGCATACAGACAATGTGCATACTGTGCAAAGTTTACATACTATGGAGGCCCTAAGGGGACATAGTGAAGGGGAAAAAAATGAGATAATAGGAAAAATGATTTTTCAATGCTTTTGCATTCAGTTGCAAAACTCAAAGCTATAACTTTGTGTTTGCTCGCAAAACTATTGCGTTCCCCCAGAAACGTTGTATTTGTTTGCAAAACATTTGCGTTTTTTGCAAAACATTTGCTTCTCTCGCAAAACATTTGCGTTCCCCCAGGAATTTTATGTTTGTTCGCATAACATTTACGTTTTCTCGCCAAATGTTTGTTCCCCCAGAAATTTTACGTTTGTTCACATAACATTTGTATTTTCTCTCTAAATGTTTGAGTTCCCTCTGAAATTTTACGTTTGTTCGCATAACATTTGCGTTTTCATGACAAACATTTGTTCCCCCAGAAATTTTATGTTTGCTCACATAACATTTGCATTTTCTCTCTAATAGTTTGAGTTCCCTCAGAAATTTTACGTTTGTTCGCATAACACATAACATTTGCGCTTTCTCTCTAAATGTTTGTTCCCCAAAAATTTTACATTTGTTCGCATAACATTTGCGTTTTCTCGCCAAACGTTTGCGTTCCCCCCAAAATTTTGTTTGCTCATAACATTTGCATTTTCTTGCATAATATTTCCATTTCTCTCCTTTCTCTCTAAATGTTTGTTCCCCAAAAATTTTACATTTGTTCGCATAACATTTGCGTTTTCTCGCCAAACGTTTGCGTTCCCCCCAAAATTTTGTTTGCTCATAACATTTGCGTTTTCTTGCATAATATTTCCGTTTCTCTCCTTTCTCTCTAAATGTTTGTTCCCCAAAAATTTTACGTTTGTTCGCATAACATTTGCATTTTCTCGCCAAATGTTTGTTCCCCCAGAAATTTTACGTTTGTTCACATAACATTTGCGTTTTCTCGACAAACATTTGTGTTCCCCCAGAAATTTTACGTTTGTTCGCATAACATTTGCGTTTTCTTGCCAAATGTTTGCGTTGCTCCCAAAATTTAGTTTGCTCACATAGCATTTGCGGTTTCTCTGCCAAACATTTGTGTTCCCCCACAAATGTTACGTTTGTTCGCATAACATTTGCGTTTTCTCGCCAAATGTTTGTTCCCCCAGAAATTTTGTTTGTTCGCATAACATTTGCGTTTTCTCTCCAAACATTTGTTCCCCCAGATATTTTACATTTGTTCGCATAACATTTGCGTTTTCTCTCCAAACGTTTGTGTTCCCCCAGATATTTTACATTTGTTCGCATAACATTTGTGTTTTCTTGCCAAACGTTTGTTCTCCCAAAAATTTTACGTTTGTTCGCATAACATTTACGTTTTCTCACCAAACGCTTGCGTTCCCTCCAAAATTTTGTTTGCTCGCATAACATTTGTGTTTTTCTTGCAACACATTTGCGTTCTCTCGCAAAATGATTGCATTCCACCAGAAACTTTGAGTTAGCTCGCAAAACGTTTGCATTTTCTCGCAAAACGTTTGCATTCTCTCGCAAAACTTTTGCGTTCCCCCAGAAATTTTGTGTTTTTCCTCATATTATTTCCATATTTCCTGGGAAATGTAAAAGTTTTGTGAGCAAATGCAAAGTTTATAGGGAGAACGCAAAAGTTTTGCAAGTAAACGCAAAAGCATTGAAATAATTTTTCGTCCCATTTCATTCTTTTTACCATCACCATGTCCCTTTAGTGTACATGCTTCACAAAAAGTATGCATATGATAGGTCATCATCATTGAGCAAAACAGTCTGACCAAAAATAAAAAGAACAGCCACACTTTAAAGGTACTGTATACTTATTTTAAACATTTATGGTTGACCTGACCATTAGTAGAAGGAAAAAAACTGTAAAAACTTGTTTTCCTTCTACTATACTGCAATTTTCTTCAACTTGCACCTCTTTAGGTGTGTGTTTGTTATGCCTTATTCGCTCTAATTTGACCTGACCATTACACACACATGCACACAGGACAGTCTATAAACCCTTGTGGCACAGTCTTACATTAGCACTACATAACCACAACTAGGTGCTAAACAAACACAACCACGTTGCTCTCTCACATCTCCACTTGACAGTCACAGAGAGATGCTGAAATACTTAAACGCTCAGTGAAGACCACAGACACACATTCACAGACCCCTGCTAAAGACCATGAACACACTGATCAACAAGACCAAAGAAACACAGCTCACTGGAGTCTCCCGCTTCTCAGATTTTTCTTAAGAGAGAAAGATTTCTAGTTTCAGGAGAAATCTCAACAATGACTCAAACTGGGCTTCACCAAGTCTGCAATAGCAATATAAACTCAAATATTTCTCGTCAGATAAGACCAAATGATATGAGATCCATTTTATAGCCTTTTACTCAATATCTATGTCAACCTTTTTTTTTTTCCAATAATTTTTTAGCATTTTAGTAATGGAAAAACACCAGAGACAAAGCTGATACTTAATTGAGACATACTTGACAGTTTCAATGGTTTAAAAACAGCTTGTAGAGTTCCTCCATACCTCAAAGACCTCCTCGTCCAGGATACGCGTTCCGAAGACCACGATGCCTTTGGTGTCGATGATGGGGTGAGGGCTTCTGGATAGTGTCCGTGTCACCTTTTTCTTACAGTCCAAAACCAGAGTAATGCTCTGTTTGTGAACGCTGATTGCCAAACGATGCCACCTGAGTAACACACACACACAAATGAGGGTTATAGAGTGATCGCGGTCTGTCTGTCTGTCTGTCTGTCTGTCTGTCTGTCTATCTATCTATCTATCTATCTATCTATATGTCTGTCTGTCTGTCTCTGTCTATCTATCCGTCTGTCTGTCTGTCTATCTATCTATCTGTCTGTCTGTCTGTCTGTCTATCTATCTATCTATCTATCCGTCTGTCTGTCTGTCTGTCTATCTATATGTCTGTCTGTCTGTCTGTCTATCTATCTATCTATCTATCTATCCGTCTGTCTGTCTGTCTATATATCTATCTATATGTTTGTCTGTCTGTCTGTCTATCTATCTATCCTCCTGTCTGTCTCTGTCTATCTATCCATCTGTCTGTCTGTCTGTCTATCTGTCTGTCTGTCTGTCTGTCTGTCTATCTATCTGTCTGTCTGTCTGTCTGTCTGTCTGTCTGTCTATCTATCTATCTATCTATCTATCTGTCTGTCTATCTATCCACCTGTCTGTCTGTCTGTTTATCTATCTATCCGTCTGTTTGTCTGTCTATCTATCTGTCTGTGTGTCTGTCTGTCTGTCTATCTGTCTATCTATCTATCTATCTATCTATCTATCTATCTATATATCTATCTGTCTGTCTGTCTGTCTATCTATCCACCTGTCTGTCTGTCTATCTGTCTATCTGTCTGTCTATCTATCCACCTGTCTGTCTGTCTATCTATCTATCTGTCTGTCTGTCTGTCTATCTATCTATCTATCCACATGTCTGTCTGTCTATCCACATGTCTGTCTATCTATCTATCTATCTATCTATCTATCTATCTATCTATCTATCTATCTGTCTGTCTGTCTGTCTATCTATCTATCCACCTGTCTGTCTGTCTGTCTGTCTGTCTATCTATCTATCTACATGTCTGTCTGTCTATCCACATGTCTGTCTGTCTATCTATCTGTCTTTCTGTCCATCTGTCTATCTGTCCATCTATCCATCTGTCTGTCTGTCCGTCTATCTATCTATCTATCTATCTATCTATCTATCTATCTGTCTGTCTGTCTGTCTGTCTGTCTATCTATCTATCTATCTATCTATCTAACAATCCACCCAAAGTTTTCCATAATATATGCATGTATATGTGTGATTTTTCAATGTTTACATGGTTATATAGGATGTTACACCTGTGCCTGCTCACCTGTGCAGGTGTTGGCTTTACACCAGTGAGACAGATTACATATGTCACACATCAAAGCTAATAATCTATCTATATCTGTGTCTGCCTTTCTGTCCATCTGTCTGTCCATCTGTCTGTCTGTCTATCTGTCTGTCTATCTATCTATCTATCTATCTATCTATCTATCTATCTATCTATCTATCCACCTGTCTATCTATCCACCCAAAGTTTTCCATATAATATGCATGTATATGTGTGATTTTTCAATGTTTACGTGGTTATATAGGATGTTACACCTGTGTCTGCTCACCTGTGCAGGTGTTGGCTTTGCACCAGTGAGACAGATTACATATGTCGCACATCAAAGCTAATAATAAAACACACTGAATCATAACCAGACATTACGTAACTGGTCCTGAAGTTTCCAGTGTCAAGAAAAACTGTTGCATAATGCAACAAAGTCACCGAACATATTTCATGATTAATATACAGCTTGTGCGAGTGTCTTACTTTCCGTCTGCCAAGTTGACCCCTCTGAAGAGCGGGTAGTCCTCCGGGCCGGGTTTGCCCAGGTGATCCTCGTACAGGAAGACAGGAGAGCGTCCCACTTCCAGACCGAGTTGCTGGATGCCCTGTTCATTATACACCGACAGCAGGAAGGACTGACTGCCTTTATTTGGCCTCACCGTCGCCAAGATGGAGAAGTCCTCAGGAAATACAGACGCTAAAGAGAGAGACGGTGTTATACTTGGAAATCAAATGGGTTTTGTGGGGTTTTCTGGGATCGAAAAACTGAGAACGGTGCGCAACAGAGCATTACATCACGTCTCTGAGCGGACAGATGCTGTCAGGTAACATAGACAAAGTATTTGACACGGATAAGAGCAGAATGGAAAATGGTTGGATCTCATGGGGAACTTGGCACATCTTTGGGAAACTCTGTAACAGTCTCAGTCTGTGTGTGTGTCTGTGTTGATAAGAGTCTTGGATCTACTGGGAGAGAGTAGAGAGAGCGAGAGAGATGGAGAGAGTAATGAGGAGAACAGCTGTTCCCTAAGAGACATTTTATTACTCTAATTCATCTAGCAGAAAGAGGTGGAGAGAACAAACAGAGAGAGAGAATCACCAGTACAAACAGAGAGAAAAATATATGAACAACATAATTAAAGGAACAGCTCACTGAAAATGAACATTCTGTCATTTGTTTACTCACCATCATGTCACTCCAAAGTACAACTTACTTTCTTATGAGGAACATAAAACAAGAAGTTGACTCTTGGTGGCTAGAGCTGTCAATGCCAGTAAAGCATCATTAGTATCATAAATGTATGATTTGTGCATTATATTCTTCTTCTGAAGAAGTTTTTTTAAAGAAATGAATACTTTCATTCAACAAGGATGCATTAAATTGATCAAAAGTGACAGTTAATTCATTTATAATGTTACAAAAGATTTATATTTCAAATAAATGCTGTTCTTTTCAACTTTCTCATACAAAAAAAATCTTACAGACGCCAAAACTTTGAACGGTATTGTGTATTTAACACCAAAATGTAATGTTATTTACTTTAAAAAAGAGTATATCTTAGCTCTCGTGTCTCATTTGTCATTAAACCTGATAACATATTTGAATCTGAACCTGACAGCAAACAAGACTTGAGAGTTTCATGGCACTTTTTGAGTAAACAATGACAGAATTTTCATTTTTGGTGAACTATCCCTTTAAGACTTTAAGTCAAGTCAGACTTCAAAAAAAACAAAAAAAAACAAAGAAAGAGAAGGAAAAAATTGTGAAATTAAACAGTCTCTTTCTAAAATGGGAAAAACAGACATGACTTCTCTTGTGTGCACACACACGACATGTGCCAAACAGATGCCCACCGCCAAACCTCTGGGAAAATCTGGGCTGGTTGGACAGGAAGTGAGTTTTCCAGTCATCCAACAGACAAAGCATCCATACATCTGTGCAATAAACACACCTGACGATTGGTCCTGTGTTCAGTGTGTTTACACCATTGCGTGGAAACGCTTTAATCAACTGCACAAGTTTAGAGTCATTACTGGACTTCATAAAGTTTCTAATGGTTTGGAGAGAACATGTTACTATAACCCTGCCTCAAAGACTTAAGACGGCTTTTCTGGGATCTTGTCTCCATGTCTAACTCCTCCTTTTTGTCCTTTGTTTATGTCTGGAGATATTTTTTGAGTCTTCAGATGTGATTCTGCTCAAGTCACACCATTAAAACCCTTTAAAAAAAGGTTCTAAAACTGGGTTTTCGCAGCGATGCCATAGAAGAACCATTTTTGGCTCCTCAAAGAACCTTTAAGTGAACAGATTTCTTTCTTAGATTGAAGAACATTTTAAAAAACTAAAGAACATTTTCTCACTATAAAAAAAAAGTTAACGGCTAAAGGTTCTTCATGGAACTAAAGATGCCAATAAAGAACCTTTATTTTTTTAAATTGTGCAGACACTAAGGCCCCTATTTTAATGATCTAAGCACATGGTCTAAAGCACACGGCGCAAGTGCGCTTAGGGCGTGTCCGAATCCACTTTTGCTAGTTTAAGGATGGGAAAAATTGTCGGGGCGCCCGGCACATTGTCTAAAAGGGTTGTCCCTATTCTCTTAATGAGTCATGGGTGTGCTTTGGCCGTAACATGCAATAAACCAACCAGAGTCTCATCTCCTATTCCCTTTAAAACCCAGTTGCGCTCGTGCCATGGCGGATTCGCTATTTACATGGCGGAATTTGCAAGCGGAAAACCTGAACACTTCTCTAGTAAGGAAAAGCCGGATTCCACCAAAGCATTTTTATTTTTATGCACATAATAATAATCATTGTTACATTGTAATCCTTTTATTTTTAATATTTGGCATGTTTGTGTGCTGCTGCGTGTCACTGTGTGTGTATTAAGCAGAGTGTATGCGCGTTGTGCACCCGCATATAGGTGCATATTACTAACGCGCTCTTTAAATAACAAAACAAATATTCTATTTCCGTCTATTTCAGTTGCCGCATTGCGGCAGGTCTATGATAGGGTCCTAAGACTCTTTTCTACATGTCCTGCATCTCTCACAATTGTTATTTAAACTTTTAAACTTGTAATTCATGCAAAACACTGCTTATCTGAATTGTTTCATTGTAATTTACAAAAAAATGAATGAGGTTATTTGAGGTCTGATCAGCACAGATTTCTGAAATATCTTTAAAATGTTAATAATCTGAACCGTTCAATAAAGAAGAGTTTCATTTGTGCTTTCATTTTGTTAACATTAAGTGTTTAATTTCAAACACTGTGTATATAAATGTCATGAAATGAAGGGATGGCACCAGCCACCAGACAAAACTCATCTGACTGAAATGGAAATCCTTTAAATCAAAGAGAGGTGTTTCTCTAAAAACAAGCTATGCTGAGAGAACCGTCACTGAAAACAAGCTTAATTCAAAACAGTCAATGAGCAAATATGAACATTGATTATATTCTAGACTGCTTTCAAAGACCTAGACATATTTTAGATTGTATTATAAGAGACATTACTTCATTGCACTCTAATCGCCTCAGGCATTCATAAGCGATATTCCAGATCACTTTACGGCTTTAAAGGAGATGAACACTTAAAAATAAAGATTTGAAAAGGGTTGCAGTGATGCCATAGAAGAACCACTTATGGTTCCCCTAAGAACATTTCAGTCAACAGTTAACATAATCATTTTTCTTAGCCTGAAGAACATTTTGATAATATGAATATCCTTTTTCCACTATAAAGAAATGGTTCTTCAATGGCATGGTTGTGAAAGCCCTATTTATTTATTGTATTCTAGATTGTTACTATTCCACACCTTCTTGCTTTGTAAGAATTATTGTGGATCTTCTAGAATGCTAAACCACTTTGTAAGAGATACTATAGATCCCTTAAGCGCTTTGCAACAGATATTCTAGATCATGTAACAGATTTCTAAGAGATTCTATATTGCTTCAAAGCTTCATGAGATATTCTAGATCTTTTGCAGATGTTAAACATATATTCAAAACCACCGATTCATAATAAATTATAGATCACTTTACAGCTTCAAATGATGTCCGTATTCTACATCTTGCTGTTCTTTCATGCTAAACAACTTCATAAGAGATAGTATACTGTAGATCCCTGTAGTGCTTCTAACCAGTGTGTGTGTGTGTGTGTGTAATATATATAATCTGTGAAATATTATGACAAACAAACTAGTGAGGACATTTTACTGGTCCTCACTAGTTAAAAAGGATTATAAATCAGCCCAAACATGTTTTTTATTTAAATCTAGTGTTCTGCACATGTTTCTGTGGGGTAGGGGTTGGGTTAAACCAAATAATATATCATTAACCTGGTATAAAATCAGTGGAAGTCTATGCAATGTCCTCACTAATATAGTGAAATAAACATGTATGTGTTTGTTGTTTGTGTGTGTTTGAGTCAGAAATTAAACTTTACATTCAACTGATTTCATGAGGTTTGCTACATGTTCACACAAGTGTCATGTTCACATGCTTCACACACACACACACACACACCACAACAAGCGATACTCTGTGCTTTTGTCCTGGCTTCCTGTGCGTGTGTGTTAAAGACGGATCCAAAGGTCAAAGGGCAAGAGCCAAGGGCCATCACTCTGGAGACGAGGGCTACCCATCACAGGACAATATGAAACAAACCAGAGTTCAGAGAGGACATCATATCTATGGTCTCATCTCTCTCTTCCCCGTGAGTCAGAATTAAGTCTTTATGCAGACGACCTAAAGGAATGCTGGAGTCTATGGACGCACAGGAATCACATTACTGCACATTTAAAACCCTTCAGTGACTTCCTGAATAGATTTCAAGATCCTATTTTATAGATCATCCTACAGGTTGAAGCTATAAACAAGACTGAAAAGTGCTGGACCAGGCTACTAGGCTGCTTTTTAACAAACAAAAAAACAAACATTTTATTCTAGCTTCTATTTTTTTTTTTTATCAGCACTTGAATGTTTCATAAAAAAGCAATATTTTGAACAAAAAGCGTGATTTTTTTTTTTTTAAAGACTACAATGTGCATAAGCAATGCTTTTATTGCTTGTTTCTGCTCTTTTTGCCTGTGTTTTGATCGAAAGATTCTCAACCGTTTCAGAAGATGCATAATAGCGCCCCCTACCGTAAAACAATGAAAACACGGAAAGCCAGAACATTCCGTCAATGACAAGGAGAGAATTAAACTGTCTCCCAGTCTGGCTAAGCTGACCGCTCTAAAACCATTAGACTAGGTTTGGAGAGAGACTAAGGCTTTTCGAATCAGCTTTGGTACATATCCCTTTAAGGTCTGAATTATATGTACATTTAAAATCTGGAAGAGCCATCTCTGTAAGTACCGTTTTGACCCAGGTCTGTCTAGAAATTTGACTTTCCACCATGTTTACAAACCATCTTCAGACCTCCAGTGACCTACGACCCCTCTCTGTTACCATAGAAACACGGCACAAAAGGGAGACAATAGCCTTATGGGTATGGATGAGGAGGAGGAAAGAGGCAAGAAGAGGAGGAGGAGTTATGAAAAGATGAAGAAAAAGAATAGGCACATTTTGGCCATGAGAGTTTTTCTTAGCCAGCTGTGTGTGAGTGTGTGTTTGTGTATATATAAAATAAATCCTGAGCATCTGAGTGAAAAGTGTACAGAGAGAAAGAACAGATGCATTGTATTTGGAGCGATAGATGATTCATTTCTTCCATGTGCTTTCACTCTGCCTGTACGTTTCTCAAGCAGTCAGGCGTGTGTGTTTACTTAGCTGTACTTAAGGGACAAAATCATCCCCAGAAGTGAGTTAAATCTGACAAAACCTCCCTTCTAGGGACATTTAGGGACATCCTCAAAGGTAAAATGATTCATAAATAAAGAGATGTGTTTTTTTAGAATTAAGACCATATTCATGTATATACACATATATATATATATACATACATGAATTAGCTCATCAATAATAAATCTCATTTAAATAGCTAGGCAAACGTGTAAAAATTGTTTGTATTGTATGTACAATTTTATTCAAAAACCACATAATGGAAGCATAATGGAATGGGAAGCTCTTGGAAAAAGTCCAAATAGTTTTAGCTGTTTTTTAAAATACACAGTAGCACAGTAAAACATTTTTGAAAATAAAATAAAATTTTACTTCATGGGTTTTATTTTATTTATTTAAAAATAAAATAAAGTAAAATAAAATAATTGTACCTTTGCTGGTTTTATTTTATTTATACAGTAATAAAATGAAATACTGTAAAATTAATAAATAAATATTTATTTTTACCTTAAAATTCAATAAAATTTTAATTAGATTAAAATATTTTTTTAAAGATTTTTTCAAGGATGAATAAATACACTTCTCCAATAAGAAAACTTTGCTATGGTGTATTAAATTTTAGAAAAATATTAGTAGGCAGTATAGTATTTGCTATATGTATATGCTATATATGTTTCAAAAAAGCCTTTGTGTCTGGAACAAACTTATGAAGCTTAAAAACTAGTGTCTATGTAGGCAGCTCACTAGAGTTTGGAACACAGCCACTGCAAGCTGAAGTACTGTAACTCTGTTTGATTTAGCCTCATCTAGTTTAGTCTCATTACACTGCTATTGCATCTCTCTCCTCGTCTGCCTCGTCTCTCCCTCCTTCCATCAAATTCTTGAGATTTTCAGAGGTCCTGCCAAAAGCAGAGTCTAGGGCATGGTGACTCTCCAGCCCATTATGTAGAAATGAGGTGCTCAGACACACACACAGACAGGTCAGAGAGCAACATGTACTGTACCGTCAGGCCCAAAATATACTCAATTACATAATTACCTGTTTTTTTAGCTACGCAAGCTTTATTTCACATGTCACTATCTTCCGAAATGTGTATGAATGCAATTCATAAGAAACACGAGAACATGTTGCATTTGCAAGGAATGCAAAGATTGATATTAGCATGTAAAATACAGTGGTGCCCACTGAGACTAGTTAAAATGTTACTATTTTGCATAAATGAAATTAAATAAACATCTCAGTCTCTCAGTATTTTACTCTACTGAAAATAAAATAAATGTTTCTGAAATATTTTTGATCCATTTTATGTCACAATTTGAACTAATTTCTTTCCCCAGGTTAAAAATTATTTCCATGGGTCTCAGAATTTCAACCCTATTGTACATTCAACACAACTGTGCATTAGTCTTTTTTTGTCTGCATACTTGCATAGAAATTTTTTCCTGGCTCAAGAGTGAGAAATGCACTCACATTAACAGAATAGAGAGGAATTGCATCATCTCTCTCTTATTTGTCTAAATACATTATACAGTGTGTCTGAAGAGGATGAGAAGATTAACAAAAAAAAAAGAGTTTCCGAATATTTAGGGCAGAATGTCTGTGTCCTCTGAAAAGACACCTGCAGCCCAAACACATGCTGGAAAGAATGAAGAAAAGTAAACAGGTGCACCTGTGTGTTTTTATGGGTTCATGTGTGCTCATGTACTCACAGGGGTAGAGTTGTTTCGTAGGAGCGCTAAGCTGTGCATCTTTTGTGACTCTGTAGGCGACATCAGGCCCTTTTGATGACTTCCTGTGTGTGCAGAAGCCTGTAGTTTTCGTTACACCCTCTGGCAAACTGTGAAAATCTAAAATCTTTAGGAGATCGGCTGGCTCAGCTGCAAAAAAGGAGAGACAGAGAGACACAAAATTAGTTTACAACCATTTCAAATCACATATAAAGATCCAACACCTGTCTTTTATATATTATATTATATTATATTATATTATATTATATTATATTTGTGTTAAAGCCACACCTCCTACAGAAAAAAAAATCTGTTAAGCTGCATTTGAACCTGATGACCTGCTACATTTGGCAAAATGTGCATTACACAACCAGAGCATTTTAATCATTTTAGTTTTATATTTTTTAACTTTTATTTTTATTAATTATTTGATTGGGCAGCAGTAAAGGCATCTTTAAATTACAGTATATTTGCAAAATAACCGACTTTATTGAATTATACATGCAAAATATTGAGATCATGTGACAACACAGCATACTACCACCTGACAACAACATAGCATACTACCTTTTTAAATGACCTATAATGCCCCTTTCACAGGATGTAACATAAGTCTCTGGTGTCCCCAGAATGTGTCCTGTGAAGTTTCAGCTCAAAATACCCCACAGATCCGTCAGTAACGGTGTTCAGCCTTACATTGTTCAAACCAGAGTCGGGCACTGATGGAGAGACTCAGGAAGAAGTTACAACTTTTAGAATGAAACTGGACATTTCTGATTGGTCAGTGGATAAATTTATGTAGTTGCTGTGGAGTTGATTCAACTCATGGACTAGCATGTGCCGTCATGTTAATCTTTTGTGCAAATCCAGTGTTGAGTTGACCCTCGTTTGTGAAGCAGTCCGGCGTAAAATGACGGCATGGCAACAACACTCTACTACAACAACTCTTCCTCTTCTCTAAAGCAGCCCAACATGGCCTCACCCACTTTGTTGTGTATTCTCGGGGGCAGGGTTTATGTAAATTTTAGGGTTTGTGATGTCACCAACCCAGGAAGAAGCTCATTGTAGTCCCTACCAGCCATTTGTTGTAGTCCTTAAAAAGTGATTTCTGTAAAAGAAAATATCTCCCTTTGCATTGAACTTTGAGCGTTGTAACTTTGCAGATGTTGTTTATGCTCAAACAGCAACATTACACACTAACTAAAGTTAAAAAAGTCAAATCATAATCAACCACACCTTTAATCATGTCAGTATGCATGCTAAAAATAGTATGCTTTATAGGCTACATTGCATAGTATGCAAGTATGCAATAAGCAGCATACTTGTATTTGTGCCCACAAAGCACCATCAGAACAACCATCAGAGCGACCCACCACAGCATAATAAAAACCCAGCCAAGTGATGAATGTGTTTAGAGGTCAGCTGACCATATGAACACCAGAAACACTGTCTACAAACTAAGTTGCATACACACAACCTTTCCCCTCTTTTGGAGATATCGAGTGAAGACCACACACAGTTCATACGTCTTCTTTGTGACAGGCTTTAAATGCACATATGCACACACATTAAGTGTCTGTGTGTGTTTAGGTGATCAGCTTGAGGAAAAATTTCATTGTCTGCAAATCACCTCCAGCTGCAGCTTGTTAAAATCACTCGAGGAACACACTCTCTCACTCACACACACACACACACACATCCCTGGTCATTATTTTAAGCACATCTTATTTACATTGAAGACAGTGACAGAATGAAACAGACAGACGCTGTGACCTTTTGGTGTGATTCTGATCAGGTCAGTCTGATTTAGTCTAAGAGAAGTGTTTACATTTTTCCTTGAGGTATTTATATAAAAGTCTGTTTGTTCATTTCACTGCCGCTCGCAGAGAAACTAAAAAGAATATTTGGATCTGAAGCGCGCATCTTTAAAGATGAAGTGTGGCATTTTTTCATTACGTCATCATGAAACCAAATTTGACCTTCTTTACCTTTTAATACACGTTCCTGTTCTAATTCTGAATGATGCACACTGCTCAAAAGAAAATGTTTGTCTTCATAATAATTTTCATAATCAACATCTTTCTTATCCTCTGAAATATAGCCAAACAGATATTTAGTCATTGTTTTAGCAAACTCTCATTTGTATGACTTTATGTAATGCCCACTTTTAACAGTCCAATCAATTTCCTGATGGACAAAATCAAGCCCCGCCCCTTATATTTTTTGTTGAATATCATGTTTAGCTCAGACATACATCACATTACAGATGTAAAATGGGTTGCAAACTATGGAAGCTTGTTTCTGAATAAAAAATAAAAAGGTATCTCTTTTTATCTCACAATTCTGACTTTTTTCTCAGAATTGCGAGATATAAACTCACAATTGCGAGTTATAAAGTCAAAATTGCATGATATAAACTCGCAATTGCGTAATGTCCAATTGTGAGGGAAAAAAGTGTTTTTTTTCTCAGAATTGCGAGTTTATATCTCACAATTCTGACTTTATAACTCGAATTGTGTGATAAAAACTCACAATTGCGAGAAAAAAGTGACATAAAAAGTCACAATTGTTAATATTACAATATTTAAAAATAAATATATAGTGTGTATAGTGTAGTATAATCATTTTTTGTAACAAAATAAAAATAAATAAATATTAATATTTAAAAAAAAAAAGTTATAATAAATTTTTTTTGGATTATGGTGTTCCTGTAGATCAAACAGTAGAGTGTGACACAAACAATGCTGGGATTATAGATTCAATTCCCAGGAACTGCATAAGCTTAATAAAATATGTCTCTATGATTCAATGCCTAGAAGTGTTTGCCAAAATGTATAAATGTAAATGTAATGCAAATGTATTAAAGTGTTACTCAACAAACTACAAAATGTTCAGAAATGGAAAGAGAAAGAAAACTAAAAATACTGTACATTGTAACTATAATCTAAACTTATGCAACTGATCTAAATAGCAATATTACAAACTCACATTCGACAAATGGACACATATCAATATAATACTTTCATTTCAGATCCGTTGATTTTAGTCAAGATGAATTCACACCAATTGTAATCCACTTATTTTGGCACACGGCAAATCTCATGTAATTTACTTCGGCAAGCGAAAAACACATTTTCACATATTTTCATCGCCTGAGCAATTTGATAGTACACATCATCACGAACGGGGCACTATAATCAAAGATGTGCATTTGTTTTAGACATACATACTAAAATTACACAGCAACAGCGGTAATTAAACTGATTACACTATAATGACATTCTTCTTAGCACCTGTGGGAACTGCTGAGACAGACGGAGGCGTCAGAGATGCGAATCATTGAACCACGCTGAGGTTCTCTGGTTAGCCAAAGCTTTTCAGCAGTCCCTGTCAAAGTGGCAATGAGGTTTGCTAAGGTAAATCACAATTCTATGGTTTAACAATAAGGGAATGCTCCAAGGGCTTCCCCAAAATGAGCTGTTTTATATATAGGTCTTAAAATGACACGCTTTAACCGCTCGATGATAATGTGGTGTGTCAGTCAAAAAATCTGAATTTAGACAGCAGATTACATATCGTTATCATTTAACCAACTATGGGAAATAAAAGCATGCCTGAACTTTACAGTCACGGAAGATACTTTGTAAAACGTGTGTGATCGCATACTAGCAAATTAGGTGGTTAGATATGAATAAATGTGGTAATAGTTGCAAATATGAAGGTTTGTCACACATCTACTGCACATAAAAGACCGAACGCTTGGCTATAGTGTGTATAATGAACTATCTCTCATGTAAACAGGCCCAGATGCTGCTAGAATCAACATTTCGCTCCACGCTGGGGGAGAAAACATGAGCGCTTGCAGGAAGAGCTAATATTTACCTCAGTAAGCATTAGCTACAGGTCAAACTTTCACAAGAGTATATATATGTTTTCTTAAGGATGTTTAGGGAAAAAGCTGTAAATGGAGGCGATGTTACAGCTGTTTTTCCACACAAGCTCCTCCATCCGCCAGCTCTAGACCCACAGTAGGGAATCAAGACCTGCAAACACAGTGTGACCCAGTAACCCACTTACAGAAGTCTAGCATTAAAAAATAGACATGAGCACTCCATTAGACAGCACAAGAAATACCAACACTCTTACAAATAATGCTTATGCAGAAGTTTTTTGTAGCACATTTTTGCTGTATGGTTCTCTAAAGATTAAAAATGCTGATTATAGGTGCTTCGGATCAGTTTAGGGTCTGTAAGATTTTTTTTAATGTTTTTTTAATTATGTCTCTTACGCTTGCTTACCAAGGCTGCATTTATTTGATCAAAAATACAGTAAATATTGTGAAACATTATTACAATTTAAAATAACTGTTTTCTATGTGAATATATTTTGAAATTTAATTTAGCTGAATTTTCAGCATCATTACTCCAGTCTTCAGTGTCACATGATCCTTCAGAAATCATTCTAATATGCTGATTTGCTGCTCAAAAAACCTTTTCTTATTATTATTATCCAAGTTGAAAACAGTTGTGTAATATTTTTGTGAAAACCATATACTTTTTTTTTTTTTTTTTAGAATTCATTGATGAATAGGAATGTTCAAAAGAACAGCATTTATTTAAAATAGAAATATTTTGTAACATTATAAATGAATTTACTGTCACTTTTTATCAATATAATGCATCCTTGCAAAATAAAAGTATTAATTATCTTCCTGACCCCAAATTTTTGAACTGTAGTGTAAATAATATAAATATTTATATAATATTATACATCTAAATATTTTTAGCTTCTAATTAGAACCTTTATCTTCAAAAATGAAGACTTATTCAAGATTTGAAGATTTATTCAAAAACAGGTTTCAATTCTGATTGGATGCTCAAAACTGATGTAAATTCTACATTCTACAGGTACAGAACTGAACTATATTATTGTACCTGCCAGAAAAACAATTATTATGATCATTATAAATACATTTAAAAATGTACTGAACATTAGTGCCTTTTATTGCCACAATTTAAAAAGGCAAAGAGCCACTAGAAGCAGTGCATTACAGCGATTTTACAACAGTTTTAGGTCTTAAAAACACCACTTACTACAGTAAAAAAAATCACTGTAGCATGCTGTCTCAGGTGTCTTCCTGATTTATTTAACCAGATACAGGACTGTGTACATGTACATGGTGTTTTTTTGTTCTCAATTATATGCCAGGTGTGTCAGTATTTTACCTGTTCAGGTTATGTGTACATATTTAAGCTGTTAGTGAATTTGATGTTTTACAACATACTTTACAGCTCTGGTTGAGTGGAATCTATCAACATCCTGTAAAATGTCATGTTTAAAATCAGCCACACATACAGGACCTGCTCAGGTGAAGCACTCGGGTTCACCTTACAACCACTCAGCAGGAGTGTTTACACTGTGTGTGTTTACCCTCTTAAAGAGGCGTCCCAGAGGAACAGAAACATCACCTGTTGAGATTTACTCAGTCACCGCAGTATTTCCCTCTGCAAACAGCCCACAGACCACAGCTCAGGTGTGTGTAAACATTCCCATTCACAACTTATTAGGAGCAAGAATTGCTTTTCCTAAACATCAGCTGCCACACACACATTTCCTGAGATTATTATAATCAGACAAAAATGTCTGCAATTAAAATACACAGGAAATAAGCATAAATCAAATGAATATCTCTCCATCTCTCTGAGCATTAAACGTGTTGGGCTTCAGTGCCAACTTTTAATTATATATCGACAGCAAAACAGATGCCACACGCACACACACACAGTGCCAAACATAAACACATCAAAACAACCTCATCCAAAACCGCACAACACACAAAATACACACTGCTCAACTTACCGCACAACATACACACACACAACTACTCCTATTTTCAGAGATCTGACACTATTTTAGACAGCTGTCCGAGATATAAACGTTAAAAGCTAAACGGTTAGTGACTTGCTGCTCTAAAATGTTAAAATCAGTCGTAAAACACAAGTGTGCTGAAGAACTTTGGGTAAACATGCATAATATAAACCCTAACTCAAGAAACAGCAAGCTCAGCTGAACACGCCTGAACTTTAACTCAACTCTTTAACACCAAACACCCCAGTTCAGTTTATAACAGGTCAAAACTTGAGTGTTTGATCACATTATAAACGTTTAAGCTTCTCAAAAGCTTATTAAACCAAATCATACTGAATTAAGGAGCTTTACTGTAATGCTAATACTAGATTTGAATTTCCTGAAGGAAATAACACTGCTTCCAGAGCAGCAAGAATAATGTCTATGTTTTTTAATGAAATGTCAGTGTCACTGGATAGAGGTTAAAAATGATTAAGTAAATAAATACGAGAAAATATTATATACACTACTGATAAAAGATTTGGGTTCAGTGAGATTTTTTAATGTTTTTAAAAAAGGAATGTTTCTTATGCTCATCAAGACTGCATTTTTTAATCAAAAATACAGTAAAAAACAGTAATATTGTGAAATATTATTACAATTTAAAATAGCTGTTTTCTATGTGAATATATTTTAAAATAATATAATAAATGTAACATATTCCTGTGATCAAAGCTGAATTTTCAGCATCATTACTCCAGTCTTCAGTGTCACATGATCCTTCAGAAATCATTCTAATATGATGATTTGATGCTCAAGAAACATTTATGACTATTATCAGTGATGAAAACAGTTGTTGCGCAATTTTTTTGAGATAACCGTGATACATTTTTTACCCTAGAAACATGAAACAGAAATGTCTTTACTGTCAATTTTGATCAATTCAACACAGTCAATTCCATGCTGAATATTCTCATTTCTTTAAAACTCTTACTGACCTCTAACTTTTAAATGGTAATGTATAAATATTAATATTATTTACAGACTGTGAACACAGTGAACATGGCCTATGGGAGATTTCCAAACCTTAATCTTGCAATTATTTGGATGTAGGATATAAATTTTACCAAAAAATAAATAAAAATTATTAATGAAGTTTGAATGAGTTTCTGTACCTTAAAGTTGATGTGTGTAATTTCTATTCCACTCTTTAGTGGTTAACTTCTCATTAAGGATGGATAATTAACAACAAACTGATCACATGATCACAAGCCTGGATCTCCATCACAGCATCATGAGAATCTAACAAATGTTCAATATTCAGTCAAGTCAAGCCACCTTTATTTACAGTATATAGCGCTTTATACTGTACAATACAGGTTGTTTCAAAGCAGCTTTATAGAGATAAGCAGGAAAATAATGATTCAGTGATGCAAACAGAATTCAATTCTACTGTAAAGCAGCTCTAAAAAGACAATAGTAAACATTCACAACTCAGTTGAAATCAGTTCATTTTAGTGATTCAGCACAGAATCAAGAGGGCGGCCAATGAGCTTCAGCTATGTTGGGGTCACTGAGGTCGTTCTGTATAAAATGAATCATAATTTTTGACCTCCTTCAGCATAACATGCAAATACTTCCAATATGCATGCAGGGTTTGGAAACAGTTTGGACCTTCCTCACTGGAGTTGGCCGAGTCCAGTTGTGCAGCTGCTCTTAAACACACAATCATGTGGCAGAGAAACTAGCAAACACACACAGGAAGGTGAATGGAGCAGACACAGGAAGACTGTTGGCAAGATGAGTTCTCTCTCTTTCTCTCTGTTCCCATCATGAGATAGTGACCAGACTGACTAAGTATTCTTAAATCGCAAAACAACAGGAAATGGACAAGATAAGAGAACGACATGCACATATTTAGTTGCCAGACATAAAACATCCAAGTTAATGCATTTTAATTTTTACTGAACCCCAAGCACCATCACTACAACAATCACAGAGACACACGGAATAACCCTAGAAACTGCATATGAACATGCTATACTGTCAGAAAAAAAGGTACGGTGCTTGTCATTGGGGCAGTACCCTAAGGTACAAAGGTACAAGTATGTACTTTTAAGGTACAAATATGCACTTTTAAAGTACTAATATGCACCTTTAAAAGTACTAATATGCACCATTTAGGGGTAAGTAGGTACAAAGATGTACCTTTTCACTTTTGTACCTTAGGGTACTGCCCCAGTGACAAGCACCGTACCTTTTTTTCTGACAACCACTCAGCTGCATAGAAACACCCTGGCAACCACCCATAACACCTACCACAGGCAGTTATGCATATAATATACTGTATATGTTAATTATTAGGGATGTCTCCAAAGCCTAATTCCGAATTCAGAAAGTCACGGAAAATGAATAACCCATTCTACGGAGCCTCTAAAAGGACATGGTTAGGCTTGCTGCGGTAGGAAATCAGATTTCACTTATCATGTGCCGAAAGTAAGGAGAGATGACTGACAGGACGATGGTGGAGGATTTAGTGAGCGACAAATATCTTATCTTATAAAACGTGTGGTCAGTACAGACACTCCCTATATACAGAGTGCACGTGATCGCAAATTTGAAAGTAAAAAGCGAGCATGCATTCAAAAGTGATTTCAATACCCCACATATAGATAGCAGCTCCCTAACACCCGCAAATTATATACAATATAATTACCCAACTACATAATTGTGAGAGAATGCAAAAGCTTCAAGCATTCTTTTTTTTTTGAACACTTGAATATGGGTAAGTTTCATGCAAAAAAAAACAAAAACACACATTTTGAAGTAATCACTTGTTTCTGCTTCTTCTTCACCTTGTGTTTTGATCCGGAGATTCTGTACCCTTTCAGAAGATGTGTAATATCGCCCCCTACCGTATAACAGCGAAAACATGGATTGCTGGAAAATCAATTGCAGTCAAATATCGGATTGACAGAGTTTTTCAGCATTGTCTCCGCCGTTGTCTCATAAATGATGGAAAATTCCATCAATGGTGAGGAAAGAGTTCGTATTTTGAGTATTCATAGGCTCCTAAAATCTCCTTTTGGGGACGTCCTTATTTGTAAAAACTGCATAAAAGTAAAGTAAATACAGTTTTTATTTATTTATTTATTTATTTATTTATTTATTTACTGTAAAATGGCAGAAAGTTTTCTGGTGGTGATAGGGTGTGGGTTAGGTTTAGGATATAGCATTTATAACTAGCTGGGAATAAAAACAATACAAGTCTATGCAATATGCCCATTTAGACAGCGAAGTAAACGTGTGCGTGTGTGTCTGCCTCTCTCAGAAACACACACACAGATAACACACTGTGTCCGTGAGATGGAAAAATTGACTCAACACAAGATCAGCGCTTTAAACGCAACCAAACTTCTCGCTTTCCTTCTCATTTCGCAAACATTCACATACTGTATACAAAAAAAATTATATATCATTTTTCCTAACTTTTGGTTAGTTTAGCTGTAGTATAGTAACTTAACATTTTCACGGTTTCCACAAAAATATTAAGCAGCACAATGTATTCAACATTGATAATAAGAAATGTTTCTTGAGCATCAAATCAGCATATTAGAATGATTTCTGAAGGATCATGTGACTGAAGACTGGACTAATGATGCTGAAAATTCAGATCACAGGAATAAATTACATTTTAAAATATATTCAGATAGAAAACTGTCATTTTAAATTGTGATCATTTTCACAATGTTACCATTTCTACTGTATTTTGATCAAATGTAGCCTTGGAGAGCAGAAGTGACTTCTTTCATAATTTTTTTTTTTTTTTTTTATCTTACCAACCCCAAATTAATACAGAATATACAGAAAGGGTCTAGAATAAGTTGTGACATTTACCAGCAGGGGCAAATTGGGCCATGCTAACCAGCTAAACCTTTACCCAGATGGAATCACATGACTCATTACTGTTAATGAACTGCTAATGTAACCTATTTAGCTTTATATAGAACATTACTTAACATTAAAAGTATTAAAAATATTACTATATTAATATTATTAACACAAATAGTCACAACTAGTAGAATAGATTTCCCACAATGCAACATTAACCCACAGACCAGAAATGGTTTGAGTTCCTTTACAAAACGTAACAGTGCATATCTAAAGCACATCTGGAGCAAGTGAAACGTCTCATGTTTACGGTGGTTCTGTGAATTTTGAACCAAGACAAGTTTTGAATGTTCTAGGATGCCTAGAATGTGTTATATATCAGAAACACATGTTGCATTAAAATACAAAACCACATCAGACCGCAATGATGGAGAAATTACTCATATGCACTACCACTTTAGATAAATCCATGAAAATCTGACCTTAAATAACCTTAAAAAAACGTGTCAATCACTGATTTAAATCACACCTGTGATGTCATTGTTAATCAGAGCGCAGCTTTCTTCATTATTAGAGAGCAGAGCATTTGATTCTGACACATTTGAGCGGTTTGGAAGTGTGTCAGGAAAATGTAAGATCTGTGAAGCAATAACTTCGGAGAAAGAAACACTTGCACGCATAAGACAACAGTTTAAAGGCTCTTTCTGAAACTCATCCCTCATGTTCAAAGCCGCAGAGCGACACTGAGTGTCTGCGTGTTTTGAGGGGCAGCAGCACAGCTTTTCCGCCCCTTTGCAACCCTAGCTAGGACATGGCTAGGTGTCTCCTAAGGTATTCTGATCAGTTGTTAGCATGTTGATATTCTGAGGGCATTGCTATCCTGTCGCTAAGCTGTTCTGAGAGGTTTCAGGAGGCCGGTGCTGACAGTTTAATGATAGGTCAATCTGAGTGATTGACAGCTCCTCAACCAACAGCAGCCAATCAAGCGGGAGGAGCGCCCTGTGGCTGCATGGATGGTGATGGCCATCTATATTACAACCTCACTTCTTCCACATGCAAGAGGTCACTGTCCAACAACTGACCTTTGACCTGGACAGAGCTGTAATGAGCGGGATGGCAGGGTTCTGAGGGCTAAAGGGTAAAACTGCAAGTATGCCGACCAGGTGCTTTGAGCTTCTTACGTGGCTTAAAGGGATAGTTCACCCACAAATGAAAATTGTCCCATGATTTTCTCACCCTCAAGCCATTCTAGGTGTATATGACTATCTTCTTTCAGGCGAACACAATCAGAGATATATTTAAAAATAACCTTGGTCCTCCAAGCTTTATAATGTTTGTGAAGGGGGGGCATATTTTGAAGCCAAAAAAAATGCATCCATCCATCATAAAAGTAATCCATACGGCTCCAGGGGGTTAACAAAGACCGTTTGAAGTGAAGCGATAGGTTTTTGTAAGAAAAATATCCATATTTAAAAATTTATTAACTATAATAACTAGGCCGTACGTGAGTCTAGTTCCAGCGAAAGAGTAACCTCTGACCCGACATATGACGCAATGACGAACGCGGAAGCGCAAAGGATAGAGCAAAACAAAACACCGGTCACAAATTAGAAGTCTAAAACGATCATTTTTAAAGACAAATGTCAGAGGATTTCGATATAAGAGAAGAGGAGCTTGGGTTTGTTGCCCAGCCCTATTTGTTTGAACCGCGAGAGGCATCTAAGCTTACGCTACTCCTACATCCTGCGCAATACATTGTGATTTACAAATTGATTTACGCAGCATGCGTATGGTCTGAAACTAGTTATTTTAGTTTAGAAAGATATAAATATGGATATTTTTCTTACAAAAACACATTGCTTTGCTTCAAAAGGTCTTTATTAACCCTGTGGAGCCATATGAATTACTTTTATGATGGATGGATGATTTTTTGGGGGGCTTCAAAATCTGGACCCCCCTTCACTACCATTATAAAGCTTGGAAGAGCCATGATACTTTTAAATACATCTCCGATTGTGTTCGTCTGAAAGAAGATAGTCATATACACCTAAGATGGCTTGAGGGTGAGTAAATCATGGGATAATTTTCATTTTTTGGTAACTATCCCTTTAAGTACGCAATTAGACCATTATATATTTTTTCTTCTCTCTCTCTCTCTCTGTTTCAGTGGGCTGTTTGAAGTGCACTATAATGCTATGTCTGGTTTGGTGGTTTGGTTAGACTGTGTGGTGTTCTGGTTTCCACTAACTAGAGCAGCAATCAACAACCGACTGATTCAGCAAAATCTATTTCATCTGCCTGCATCATTCACAACACTTTTCATCGTTTTTGATTGTCTATTAAAGTTAAAACAGCTTCTCTTTCAGCAAAGAGTGTGTAAAGACTTTCCATGTTAAATGGCTCACGTTCACTGACTGAATCGCTGGCTGGTGTTCAGCGTGTGCATTAGACACTGGAAACGATGACTCATGTGCTGCTGTACCACAACTCAATCACACACACAATTCATATACAAATGCATCCAATTCCTTCAGCACACGCAGGGACAACTGCACGTGGCAAGAGCGGCAAACATCCCTTCCCATGAAATCAAGCACACATTTATTACAAAAGAGACACGCATGTTAAAAGCAAGCATCAAAGAACATTCTCCACTACAGTTTCATCCAGTCCCATGCTAAGATCAAAGCAGAACAAAACTCCAGCACATCCCTGACAAATGAGATGGTATCATGATACAATGACAGTATCAGATGGAAATACTGTGGTGTTTTAATTTAAATCATGTTACTAACATTCATGTATAATGGTATTTCAAATACATACTATGCTATATGATATAATAATGGCATTATGTTCAAAAACATGGAGTTATCATAGTACACTTCCAAACAAACACAGTATAAATATATGGTATTATCATGGTAAATGTTCAAAGAAATCATGGTATAATCATGGTACATGTAAAAAAACAACAACAACACAGTATTAACATGGTACAAAAAACAAGGTATTACCAGGGTAACGTACAAATATATGGTATTATCATAGTAAATGTCCAAAAAAATCATAGTATAATCAAGGTACATGTAAAAAAAAAAAAAAAAAAAACACGGTATTAACATGGTACCATGTACAAAAAACAAGTTATCTCCAGAGTAACGTTCAAAAATATGGTATTATCATGGTAAATGTCCAAAGAAATCAGTGTATAACCATGGTACAGTACATGTAAAAAAAAAAAAAACACGGTATTAACATGGTACCATGTACAAAAAACAAGGTATTACCAGGGTAATGTACAAATATATTACATTATCATGGCAAATGTCCAAAAAGCATGGTATTGCTATGGTAAATGTATAAAAGTAGTATTATCATGGTACATGTATAAAAAAGTATGGTATTATCATGATAAATGCCAAAAATACATGGTATTACCATGGTACCATGTACAAAAAATATGGTAATACCATGGTAAATGTCCAAAAAGCATGGTATAATAATGCATGGTAAGAATGGTGCATGCAGAATTAGCATAATAGCATGCACAAAAACATGATATGTTCAAGAAACATAGTTTAACCAGGGTAATATACAAAAAATTAAAACCAAAAAACAATCTTGGGTAACTTGTACAAAAAACACAGTAATACCATGGGACTGTAATTTTTTTATTTAACTCTAATAAAATTGCATTTTATGTTTATATTCTGTTTTATGTTTATAATATCTGCACTACAAATTCAAAATCTTAAATCCGCAAAACAGCTCATCACAGTTTCTTTAAAATGACTTCAATCACATGTGAGATGACATACTATTGTACATATAGTATCGGCAGATTATTACAGCTCTGGAACAAAAGCCTCTCTGTCCTGCGCTGAGGCATGAGTGAAGTGTGTGTGTGTGTGTTTAATTCTTTCTGGAGAGAGTTGAACGTTTCTGTGGTTTTTGTGGCCAGTTCATAATGTGCTACTGCAGAGAGACAGACAGAGAGAGAGAGACATTGAGAGAGAGAGAGACTATTTTATATTCTCAGTATGAGGCCAGTGGAAGGAATGTCAGCTTTCCGCACACCGCTCCAGAATCCTAAAGTTCTTCTCACATGTCTGGACCTGCAGGGTTCCCTAAACATCTCATGAATAACCACTGAACAATATTAATCACTCATTACAGACTCCACATTTTGGTAAGTATTCACATAACACAAAAGCGTCCAATAGCATGAGCATATTCCAGGTGTGCAGGGTCAAAAAGGAGCTGCTGATGTCATTGTACTGTATTCTACTGGATCTACTTGTTGAACAGCATAAAACTCACTCGCTATAGTATTTTTGCATTTTATGTGCACTAGGTATGACACATAATTTGTCAATGCCATAAAATCGTCAAAATTACAGCCAATGATAAAATAAGATGCATATGATGTCACCTCTAAGATGTAAAATAAAAATTTAATTAAATTAAATTAATTTAAAATCGGGTACATATGATGTCACCTCTAAGATAAAATAAAATAAAATAAAATAAAATAAAATAAAATAAAATAAAATTGGGGTACATTAAAAATAGGGTACATATGATGATCACCTCAAAGATGTAAAATAAAATAAAATAAAATAAAATAAAATAAAATATAAAATTAAATTGGGGTACATTAAAAATAGGGTACATATGATGATCACCTCAATGATGTAAAAATAAAATAAAATAAAATAAAATAAGTCAAATAAAATAAGATTTATTGGTCCATCTCATTGGTCCACAAATAATATATGTTGTACACACACAGGGATGTGTGTGGTTGATTGAGATGCACAGTATAGTAAAGCTTTGTAAAACACACACACACACACGAGAGAGAGTCAAGCACGTAACCTTTAGCATACTGCTCAAATGAAGCATTACAGGACCAACTGCTGCCCTCAAGTGATTCCTCATCCACAGGATAATGAAAACCTTATGAAAGCTCAAAGAGGCTTTGAAAGCTCATGTGTTCTGACCCTTACAAACATTCACAATAGTCATAGTTTCCTTAAAAATACCATAATTACTACAGTCATTGTTTCTACAATTATGGTAAACTGGTATTTGTGACTACTGGCATATGAAAATATACAAAACAACAGACAGATTCTGCAAACATCTTACCCTGTTAGAAAGAGATCCCTTTATCTTGCAATAACAATAGTACAGTAACTATAGTATTTGAACAGAAACTAGCTATAATGATACATTTTAGTGAGCAAACAATAAAAATTGTGGGTCATTATTTGGACGAGGGATCCAGGCATCTGATGTTTTGTAGTGATGTGAACATCTGTGGCATTTCTGAGGCATAATGAATCTGTTTGTCATACAAAAAGTCTCTTATTTCCATGAGATGGAAAGACAGATCAGCAGTCACTCACATAAAACCCAATAAAGAGCAAGAGCGAGCATGTGTGTTGGTCATAAACCCTGGGCAATCCCATAATTCCCTTTTTCAGGGTCATGAATGTGGCATGTGAGATATGTGGGTTCTTAATTGCCACAACAGAGGTCACCACACACACACACACACACACACACACGCAAAAATACACAATCATACTCAAAGACAAGCATCTCAGTAACGGGGCGTTCATAATGACAGAAGTTTACAGAGGCAAAACGACAGGAAGTCACTCCTTGTCATAGATAGTTGGTGATTTGCGTTGAGTGCAACTCATGTCAACCATGCAACAAACCTGATCAGAGTTTATGGAAATGCAACTTGATGACAGGACTACCAATACATATAATTTTGAAAAATTGTACATGGAAAACCATATTAGAAATTGTCACCATTCTAAGCCTGTTTGATTCATATGATTCTGTTATAAACACGTATTTGTGATCATATTTTCAAATGATAACATTACACAGCAAAAAAAAAAAATATATATATATATATTTGTCTTGCTGTCCATACATTTTACAACATATCTAAACATCAATTAAAACAAGATTAATTTAGTGCAGAAGCTAAACTGTGTAGGGCATTAAGATGATATTCAGAGAATATATATAAATTAAGTGTATTTTTCTTGCCCCACTGGCAAATTGAAGTATAAATCTTAAGAAAATTAAAAGAGATTTATGCTTAATAAGAAAAAAAATGCCAACTGTGTAAATTATTATTTTATTTTTTGAATTTAGACAATTGGCAAAGTATTTTATATTATATTATATTATATTATATATACATTTATCATATAATTAATATTTTATAATTAATATAATTAATTAAATTAATATTTGTTTTCATTATTAAGGCTGTATTGATAGTTCTCCTGGGGGAAAAAATATTTTAAAAAATTAATTAGATCATGATTTTTTTTGCAGCATAAGTCATCTGGCAGCAGGAACGAAAGAAAAGAAACTTCTCGCCCTCTCTTTGAAAAAAGCTCTGCAATCTCACACAATCAAACACAAGCATAAACACACAAATAAACAGATATGCATGCATAAACGTGCAAAAAAGGGTCAGGTCAGTGGGTCTGCATGGGCAGGATATGTAGACAAAAAAGCCGTTTTGTGAATTCGAAGCACATTTTGCAACCCTCCATACCGACAATCGCACTCGTTTCCTCACTGAGAGGACCGTGTATTTTTCTTCTGTCTTAATGAAACAGTATTTTATTCCTCTGCTGTTCCACAGCAAGGGGAGGGGAAAAAACATCTGGAAGACATTTTTTCTTTTTCCCCCCTCTTTTTTCCTTCTTTTTCTCTGGGATCAGCAGACAGCACAATGACGGCTATAGCTTCCAGATGTGAGAACACAAACTCTCGCTCTCACTCGCTCTTATTTCTCCAATCCCAAATGCCAAGAAATAAAAGAAAACCATCTATGCTGGTCCATCTGTGGCTTTTTGCTCCAAAAACACACATATCCCATGATGCTCTGGGGTGCTCTAGTCATGCTGACACCGAGTTAGCAGCTCTAGTACAGGTATGTAGGGAATGTTATTTTAGAGGAAGTGTGTGCACTTGTGTGAGCTTCATGACAGCCCTGGGGAACCTCAGGACGTCGTAGGGGTGCTTAGAACTCCAGAGAAGTCAGTCTCACACACACACACACACACACACACACACACTGACCCCCCCTCCAATTAATCACAACAAAGCATCAGCAAAGCCCAAACATGGCGTCCGTTTAAAAGCTCTGTGAAAGAGTCCATTCATACAGAACAGAGCAGACAGAAATACAATACTCGAAAACTTCAACTTTCAAACTCTGGGAACCAGAGATCTAAACACACACACGCTTGCATGGCAGACAACAATGTGTGTGTGTGTGAGAGCAGCAGGGGTGGCAGGCTGTATCAAGACCAGGTGTAATCCGAAAGACTAAAACCCTGTCCACCCTCCACAATACTGATACAACTAGATTCACTTTCTGAAGAAAATGTGCACAGAAGCCCATGCAGAACTCTCCACTGCAGTGCTATAAAGTTGCCAAGTTGTTCTGAGAGGTTTAAGAATGTTGCTATGGGGTTTCTAGGGTGTACTATGTGGTTGCTATGGAGTTGCTATGCAGTGAGAATGTTGCTATGAGGTTTCTAGGGTGTTCTATGTGGTTTCTAGGGAGCTGCTATGTAGTTGCTGAGGTGTTCTGAGAGGCTGTATGATGTTGCCATGGGGTTTCTAAGGTGTCACTATGCAGTTGCAAAGATGGTCTAAGAGGTTTTAGAATGTTGCTATGGGGTTTCTATGGTGTTCTATTTGGTTGTTAGGGAGTTGCTATGCAGTGAGAATGTTGCTATAGGGTTTCCAGGGTGTTATATGTGGTTGCTATGGAGTCACTATGCAGTTGCAAAGATGCTCTGAGAGGTTTTAGAATGTTGCTATGGGGTTTCTATGGTGTTCTATGTGGTTGTTAGGGAGTTGCTATGCAGTTGCTGAGGTGTTCTAAGAGGTTTCAGAACATTGCTGTGGGGTTTTTGAAGTGCTCTATGTGGTTGCTAGAGAGTTAATATGCAGTTGCTGAAGTGTTCTGAAAGGTTTAGAATGTTGCTATGGGGTTTCTAGGGTCTTCTGTATGGTTGCTAGAGAGTTGCTATACAGTTGCTGAGGTGTTCTGAGAGGTTTTAGAATGTTGCTATGGGATTTCTAGGGTGTTCTAAGTGGTTGTTAGGGAGTTGCTATGCAGTTGCTGAGGTGTTCTGAGAGGTTGTATGATGTTGCTATGGGTTTCTAGGGTGTTCTATGTGGCTGCTTGCTAGAAAGTTAATATGCAGTTGCTGATGTGTTCTGAGAGGTTTAGAATGTTCCTCTGAGGTTTCTAGGGTCTTCTATGTGGTTGCTAGGGAGTTGCTATGCAGTTGCCGAGGTGTTCTGAGAGGTTTCAGAACATTGCTGTGCGCTTTCTAGTGTGTTCTATGTGGTTGCTATAGAGTTAATATACATTTGCTGAAGTGTTCTGAAAGGTTTAGAATGCAACTTGCTATGGAGTCACTATGCAGTTGCAAAGATGCTCTGAGAGGTTTTAGAATATTGCTATGGAGATTCTATGGTGTTCTGTGTGGTTGTTAGGGAGTTTCTATACAGTGAGAATGTTGCTATGGGGTTTCTAGGGTGTTCTGTGTGGTTGCTATGGGGTCACTCTGCAGTTGCAAAGGTGATCTGAGAACGTTGCTATGGGGTTTCTAGGGTGTTCTATGTGATTGCTAGGGAGTTGCTATGCAGTTGTTAAGGTGTTCTGAGCTGATTTAGCATGTTGCCATGTGGTTTCTAGGGTGTGCTGGGTGGATTCTAGGTTGCTGCCAAGTTAAAAGAGCCCACTCACAAGTCTCTATGATATTCTGGTCTATAGATATGGTACTTCAAACTCTATAGAATTTTTTCAACCATTTAATAATCAAACAAATGCAGCCTTGGTGAGCATAAGATACTGTACTTCTTTCAAAAACATGAAAAATTCATTTCAACCCCAAATGTTTGAACGGTAGTGTATGAGCAATAATAATAGTTATGCTTCATTTAACAAGCACATTAACAAGTCACCAACTTTGACACATTTTAAGTATAAAATTGCCAAACGTTTTTTTTAAGTCAGTTTTCACGTCAAAACAGTTTGAAATGTATCCCAACTTTCTCTCTCCACTCAAAGTGATGTGTTTTCCAGACGTTATGTCTCGGGGTGGGGCACTGTAAACCTCTGGGGTGGTCATAATCTGAAGATCACCACCCACAGTATGCCACCTTTAACCTCTGACCCGGTGACCTCATCTCCTGTAGGTCTGCTGTCATTAACTACTATAACTCACTTTCCTTTCTCCCCTCAATCACTTGCTTTTTCACTTTCCCCTTTCTTACTCTGGTATTTTCTCTCTGAAACACGCACAGACCTAAACGCTCCTCAAGCTCCTTTCTCACTAGAAGATTCATTTTAGCAATTCATACCATTTGATTCAATGAACTGGTTCAGAAAACGATTCACTGATTCTCACTGAATTAAACATTTTGTTAAATACTGCTGTTAATCATTATTGTTCAGTTAAGTTGTTTCAAATATTGCATTGTTTACAAAGAAAAACTTTGTGAAATCAATTCAACTTAATCAATTGAAAAAAGTTATCTGTTCTATTTATATTTATATTAAATCTTTCTTGTAAATTACTTGTATTTGCTATCTCATCTTCAGTATGTCTGATAAAACACTAGTTCAAAATAATGATCCATGAGAAACTATCTGCAGTAATGAAGCAACTCCAGTGAACTTTATGTGTTTGAACCCAACAGACATGTGGGTCAGGGTTTGGTCCTGATGTCTGAAAGAGGCAATATCTGGTTTTTATAGTGTGTGAACTGAGACCTTGAAGGTTTCACCAACTATCACCCTCCCAAATGCGGCTTTAGATTGAAGGGAGACTTGAAAAACTTTCAATCATAAAACAATGCAACTCTAAAACACACGCTATAAAGCCCAAACCACACAAACCAAGAGGGAAAAAAAAACTTTACTTTTGCGCTTGGCCACAAAAACAGCACTGTCTAATACAGTACAAAACATACAACATTTCTGTCCTGTGATCCCAAGCTGGACCTCCTACACACTGAAGGCAAGTACAGGGCCGAGGGCTGGTCTGGTCTTACGTAATACACACAAAATCATAACTGCTGACACGGTAACTACTGAACTACCATCTATTCGCATACTTCTACTATCAATTTGCAGACTTCTACTAACTTTGAAAAGTACACACTGTGCTCGCAAAGGAAAAGTTTGTGCTTTTAAGTATGCAGCAAGCCAGCATAGCATACTAAAATTATGGATAGATACAAATCAAATATTAGCCCAAAAAGCATACACATGCTTCAAACTGGATGTAGTATGTCATCTGAGTAACTGACATGCTATTTTCAGCATAAAGTATAATGATTTTTTTTATATGACTTGGAATGCATAAATCCTAATCTTGAATACTATGTAGTACCATCAGGTGTAGTATGCTATCTGGACACATTTGCCTATGATTTGGGACATGCTAACTTTATCTTGTATACTATATAAAATGAATAAAACAAAAGCATACTTCAGAAACCCATTGTGAATAGACATTCACCTTGAACATATTATAGTTTGATCTTACTATTAGCATGTGAACAGATGCATACTTCAAAACTCCATTGTCAATACTATGCCATCCAATCACTTTCGACATACTAATTACAGCCTAATATGATTTGCATGTACTAATCCTAATCTTGAACACTATACAAGATTGAAAGTATGTAAAAACCACACACTAATCTATATCTTGCATACTATGTATATACTAACATGCATACTTCAAAAATCCACTGTAAATACTACACCATCCATGCACCTTCAATAAACTATTTTTTGAGATGCACTAATCTTAATATAGCAAGCTATATAAGATAGATAGTACGTGAAACAGAAACATACTTCAAAAATCCATCGTAAATACTATGCAACCCAGTCACTTTTCATGTACTATTTTCAGCATACTGAAAATAATATTGCAGGCCATATAAGATAGATGGTATATCAATAGATGCATACTTGCACACTATGACATCCAGTCATTATTGACATACTATTTCCCACATACTATGATTTAGGATGTTTACTCTTAATCTTGCATACTTCTTTAGAAAATCCATCTTAAATAGTATGCCATTCTTCCAGGCACCTACATTTTCAACATACTATGACTTAGAACATTCTAATCAAGCATACTGTACAGGATAACTAGTATACAAAAAGGAATTCTGGGAGTTTGATTAGGAGGGAAACCCTTCATCCTTTTCCTCTTGGAACTGGACTGGTAGCTTTTAATAGCCAGAGGAAGACACCGCTTGTTCTGTTAATGGGCCCAACAGAGCCAAAGGCAACACGAATTTGATTTCTTCACAACGTTAATATTCCTCTCTATGATTCTTACTAAATCAATCGCTAAATGAAGAGTCGGAACGGCTGAAATGTACATCTTGTTTTCATTACATTAGAAACATTTTTGAAAGGCTCCAAGGGTGTAAAATTTTGGCTCCAAACGTTACTAAATTTCTCCTCTGAAGGCTTTAAGGGTCTCCAGAACACAACAACAAGAGTAACCAAAACCAGAAACAACACACGTGGGCAATAAACAATCGTTACGACATGCCATTTGTTAAAAGGCATTCGTTCACTCTCAAAAGTGAAGCACACCCAACAGGCTGAATGAGCGATGCCGGTCTGCCGAGAGCGTTCGTAAAAATCTCATAAAACAGCACTAGTGTGAGTAATAAAGCAGAATAGCCCTGCACAGGAAGTGCGGCAGCATCACCGTTGGCCATTTTTGCCTTTACAAGCTTCTGTCTACTTTGACGTAAGAGCTCCCATGTATCCCACAATGCACTGCTAGTCCCACCATAAACTTTGCTACGACAGCACATCATTCTCTACCAGTAGATCCTATTTGATTAGCCCCGCCCACTGCATGACATCACCGTCAGACCACATGTCGTGGAAGCAGTGAGTGTTGCCGACTGACTCAGCTTCACAGTTCGATAAATTGCATCCTTGAAAACTTGGGAGTCTGGTTCCGGATCAAATCCACCATCTTTTCTGCATTACCCAGCTACACGTGTACGCTAAAAAAAATAAAAAAAAGGCTATACACTACATAGGGATCGCAGCTGTATTTAGAACAGAGCCCAAAGCATTCTAGATTGCAAATGAAACCAAATAACTCAAATTTAAATCCAGTTTGACTCTAATGAGCATCATTCTAGCAGATGCTGTGTGACAGATATCAAGTCAATGAATCACTCTAATGAATTCATCTTTGACTCATGCAAGCTAAAGTGATTAAGCTGATAAGTTTTCACTGCTCAACACTTAGCATACACTCTTAAAGGGATAGTTCACCCAAAAATGAAAATACTGTCATCATTTACTCACCATCAAGTTGTTACAAACCTTCATAAATTTCTTTGTTCTGCTGAACACAAAGTAAGATATTTGGAAGATCTCGCCCCCCATTGACTACCATATTATTCTTTTCCTACTATGGTAGTCAATGGGGGGCGAGATCTTCCAAATATCTAACTTTGTGTAAAGCAGAAAAAAGAATTTTATTCAGGTTTGGAACAACTTGAGGGGGAGTAAATGATGGGTGAACTATCCCTTTAAAATGGAAATGAATAGTTCTTAAGTACAGCAAAGAACCCCTTTTTTTTTAACAAGAACCACTTTTGACTCCAATAAATTCCATCATTTTTCCAGCCATTCATGACTATATTATGTTTACAAAGGGCAATTTCTATGAAATATTTCAGAGCTAAACAAAACCAGAAAAATATGCACTATTTTGATTTCTATTACTTTTCAAAATTCCTAGTTCCTCAGGTTTTCCATAATCGTGGAAGTCTTGATAGGGTTCTTAAGTTGCTATATTGTTCTTTAAAGATTAAAAACACTCTTTATGTTTCATTATAGGTTCTTCAGATTAGTGTTTTGCATTATGGGTTCTACCAGTAGATGATGGTTTTCTAAAGAACTAGAGAATAAAAAGTTCTTTGTTGAAGTTAAAGTCAGGTTATGAAACCGTTTGAGGTTCTGATTTGAATCTTGATTTTAAGAGTGTATATATCATTGCTGTAAGTACGCATGTTCTTGACCAAAGTTCATGTTCTTTGACCAAAATGTTCTTGTTATAATTAAAACAGCTTAATAATTCCATCAGTATATTGAGCAGCCAAGTGGCCATGACCAGACACGAATCTAATCACACATGCAGAGCAGAATTTCCAACCCCCTTCCCTCAATCCCTCCCCCTCCCTCTCGCCCTCCCTCCAGCCCGGAGAAAGAGAGAGAGAGAGAGAGAGAGAGAGAGAGAGAGAGAGAGAGGGGTACTCCCTGGGACAGGCTGGAGAAACCTGAAGGATGAGAAAGAGAGATCATATCCTGTCTGCTTTGGCTCCGTCATTACTGTACAAACCACAGATTTACGTTCACAACTAATAAAGTCCACACTATCAAATCTGAGTGTGATAATGACAGAACACTAAAACCAGATGTCAAACAACTGCAAAAGGGGATATTGATTAAACAGCAAATAAACTCTCGACTTTTAACAAATGCCATTTCAAAATGCATGTGACTTGATGAATGCATAAACGTTGCTCATAAATATCTCTAAAATAACTGCCGGGTAATTCCATCTATAAGTGGTTTATGAGATAATTGCGAGCTTCACCTCGAGCATCTCTGATCTACTAGAGAAGACACGCGGCGACTCCACCCTGACCCACTGATGTTCTTTATTACAGACCTCTTCGCTGAGACTAGCGTGCATTTATTTACATTCATCTATTATTTTTTATCCATCTTTCACCAAACAAAAGGAGAGCCAGAGTGATGGGTTCGTTTTTATGAGCCTATGGAAAAACTTAAACTCTCTGTCGCTCTCTCTCTCTCTCTCTCTCTCCTGGTGTGTTTCTCATCCTGCATATTTTTCCAATTACGTTCTGCAGTCAGCGCGCCTGCTGGAGGAAAACTACTTTCTGCCAGATCCCCTAAAAAGCATCTGAAACATCTTCCAAAAAGTCTACAAAACCCAGTCTAGGTTGTATGGTTTATGTTCACACATCAGCGTTGAAAGCGTTTCATATAGTCTGAAATCAAAAGGGGTCCTGATGTCGTACACCCCTAAAGATAAACCATCTTCAATCGTTCTTTGAAGTCCTTGAGATTTAAAACCACTGTATAGGGTTTAGGTTCTTCAGATCAGCATATTGGTTTCTAGGTTCTGGTAAAGCATCAATACATGAATGGTTTTCAAAAGCAGAACTTGAGAAGGTTCTCCTGTGACATTGATGTCTACTGGAATGTTTATTGTTAAGAGTGTAGGAGAACATTTGTAAGTTCCACCAATGACTTTCTATTCTCTAGTTCTTGAAGACTATGCCGTCTATGCTGCTTTACAGATGCCAGAAACCAATATTCTGAAGTGAAGAATCTATAATACGAAATGCAAAAAGAGCCGAAAAAACATTGCTTTTTCACGCATGGAATCCTGGAATCCAGATTTCTACTATGAGGTCTTTATTTGCTAATTTGCATGAGAACAGTTGAGTGTTGCACCAACGGGGAGCAGCTTAAACGAGTTTGATGGCACAATAGATGGTGCATCACGATTTCCTCGTGCAGCTGTTTCCTTGCACGGGAAAACTTCTGATTCCGTTATTCGTTGCTGCTCGAATGCTTCCCTGACGGAAAAAAAAGTGTAAAACAAAAATCACGGCCACAGAACTTCGGACGCGAAAATCCCACTCTAGGGCCCCCCATTCCCTCCTCCGGTCATTCCAGTCCCGGAGCGGCGGACTGACCGTGGAATGCGCTCGCGCAAAGAACCGCAGCCCCGGGTGAGCGCGGCCCGCGGCACAAAGTAACAGTTTGGGAACAGCTGATTCGCCGCTTACCTGCGCTGACTCGTGAGGTGACAAACATCAGGAATACTAGGAGTACCGACAGCCGCACCTCCTTAAACCTCCGCTTTACTTTCCATCTGATAGGTGTATCCATGACCACCTGCGCCCGTCCTGACGCGTAGAGTTTGATTATATTATTATGACAACTGCTTGATATCAGGACAGAACCAGTAACCCAACAGTCCCGGAGAGAGAAAGCGCGAGAGCTCTAAGCCTCTCATGCAGCCATACGTTAATAAAGTCCTGCAGGAAAATTCAGTGGATGGATAGATGGATGGATGGGGCACCTCTCTCCCTTCTTTTCCCTTCTGTTCTTTCCTTCCCTTCAGTGCGCTGCAGTGATGCCCCCGTCACTGAAACTTCGCGGAGCCAAAGTGGGAAAAAACTTCATTCACACAGACTGTCAGTCACGAGGCGAGCAGCCAATCGGAGAGCAGTACCAAAAATGCTCTGATTCTGATTGGTTAGTACTATGGGTAGGCGGGAAGTTTACAGTGTAGGACTTCATTTACTCTCTCTCCTTTTTGTCTGCAAGTTTTTAGTCCATTGCAGACTGTCTTTTAGTATTTTTTTGACTCATCTAATTTGATGGGTGTAGCAGCTGAAAACTTTCTTAGGTCAATCATCCAGTTAAAGGACATTTGATGGCCCTTGTTAAGGCAATATCATAAATAATGTAGAAAGAAAGAGTTCTTCATATGTCTAGTATCATAAAGCCTGTAAAAATACATATTGAAAACAGAAAATATATCATTTAAAATGAATTTTTCCAATAATGACAATCTGACTGTACATTATCCTGCTTACAACATGCCTGCTTACCAAATAAATAAACAAATGTACATTAAATACTAGATACCAATCAGAATCAACTAATCCTTATAATGAACCAATGTAAAGCACCTTTAATCACCATTGTGTATAAAATACATAAATAAACTTGCTTTGTCTTACCTTCTGCATGTGAACTATTCTAGCATAGGAACAGTGATGTGCATGGAAGCCAAGGGTTATTCCAAGTTGTTCCTAAAATTAAAGTTTGCAAACTATTTTAAGGCTGAAACGATTCAGGACATCCTGACGTATGCGACAGCTGGTGCACACAAGGCCACAAGGGTGATGACCTTTTGACATGGGTCCGAATGTATAGAGGGGAAGGGAATCCTGTTCAGGTTACATGTAAAACAAAATGAAGCCAGTTAATTCCCTTGCAAATCAATAATCAATCAATCAATCAATCAATCAATTATCAATCAATCAATCAACATATTTGAAAAAGTTCATGTGAGTTCAGTGGTTCTATCTTAATATTATAAAGCGATAAAAATAATTTTTGTGCACCAAAAAAACAAAATAACTTTTCAACAATATCTAGAGATGGGCCGATTTCAAAACACTGCTTCATGAAGCTTCTGAGCTTTATGAATCTTTTGTTTCGAACTAGTGATTCAGATCTCCTATCAAACGGCTAAACTGCTGAAATCATGTGACTTTGGCACTCCGATTCACTGATTTGATTCGTAAAGCTCTGAAGCAGTGTTTTGAAATCGGCCTATATAGATAGTTGAAAAGTCGTTATTTTGTTTTTTGGCGCACAAAAAGTATTCTTTTCACTTTATAATATTAAGATAGAACCACTGAACTCACATGAACTGTTTTAAATATGTTTTTAGTACCTTTATGGATCTTGAGAGTTTCAACGGCTTTGCTCTCAATAGAGACCTCACTGAGCCATTGGATTTCATCAAAAATATCTTAATTTGTGTTCTGAAGATGAACTAAGTTCTTACGGGTGTAGAACAACATGAGGGTGAGTAATAAATTACATTATTTTCATTTTTAGGTGAACTAACCCTTTATGTCAGCAAAGTCACTGTGAAAATGCCATTTGCAACCCGTTTCAATTCTGTGTATGACTTATTGGAGTTCAATAGATATAAAATATTTACATTTATGCATTTAGCAGATGCTTTTATCCAAAGAGACATAGAAAAGAGGAACAAAAGCAATTTGTCAAATGGCCAACAATGTTCATAATATACAATTCCAGGTTTATTATCCAACTAGGACGCAAGCTTGAGAAGAGTAGAAATGCAGAGAAGAAAAAGAAGTTTGAGTATTTGGGAAGTAATTTTGAAGAATGGGAATTATATTGGAAGTATAAGGAAAATCATTTTGTCCTTTGGGAACTTAGTGCATCATGAAAAGTGGGTGTTACATACCAGAATGAAGCAAAGTGGTTAGAAGGGAAAGAATGAAAAAAATGTAAGAGTGATTCATGATGTCATTGAAAAGGAAAGTAATTTTAGAGGTGGAGCAACTGATGAATGATTACAAAGACCAGAGCCTCTCTTGATGGCACTGATGCACCAATGAATCATGGAATGTCATTAAGAAAGTAAATAGGGTCAGTTTTGATTAGATGTTGACTTTAATGAGCAATTTTAAGTGCATGTGCCAGAGGTGATATGACATCATATTGTAGTTCAGCTCAGGTTTACAGTACAGAATGACGTCTTCAAGGAATACCAGGCTCGGAGAGCTCCAGGTTACACAGGTTGTACGGACTGATGTCTCACTCCACCTCAGGTTACGGGAACGCTCCTCAGAGGGAATGTGAAGAATGCAGATTCTTTTGTGCAGGGTGTCCCTGAGCCAGTGGGGGGCCACACACTCCTGCACAGGCCTGTGAAACACACACATGTACAAAAGGTCCAAATTTAAGATTTAAGGCCAAGTGCCAGATGGGACTACAAATTGGCTTTAGGTAAATAAAGCATTCAGTTTGCTGTTAACTTTTTTAAAAGAACTAGATTTTAAAATTTCCGGAAGAAAGTGTGAGTGATGCTCACGCATGCACAAGTCACCGCTTTGATGCAGGGCACTTCTATATGATTGCTAATGGAGTATGAAGCATTTTATTATGGGCCAAGCACCGAAGGTTTGTAGGCACCTATTGTCTCCATTAGTCTTCGTCTTCTTCTTCTTCTTCCACTTGTGAAATTTGGCACAATGATAGAGGACAGTCTGAACATTAACCACAGCAATTTTAGAGTCTCTAACTCAATCCCTCTAGCGCCACCAACTGCCCAAAGTTGCACTCAAGTTTAATAACTTTTAAACCTTAAGAGTTAGAAAAAAATCTCAATATCTCAATATCCCTCCTCGTTTCCTCGCTCCTCCGTCCTCCATCCTATGACCCGAACACAATAATTTAAACGTATGCTTTACTTTTGCAGTTTAAATAAACTTTACATCTCACATATTTCAATGGAGCATCATGCTTTATTAATATATTATATATTTTTTTAATAACCAAACTTTAACAACATGTGGGTAGATCCCTCGAGTGCAGCTGATGACACTTTGAAGTGATGCGAAAAGGAGCCAGGATATCATTACACTTGGTTCAATTCCTCCATCCAGGGGTGGAGCTAAGACGCGAGGAAAGGAAAAGAGGATGCACAAATAAGAATTGAGAAGCACCTCTTGCCTCAACACGATTCCATTGCACCCTATGAATTTTTCCGCCATTTTAAATTTTCTGAAAAACCTATTTTCTTGAACTCCTCCTAGACTGATGGTCAGATTCAGTGTTCGCTTTAGTTGGGCTCTTGACCCTTGACTTTCTATGTTAGATTTTTCTCTGCAACAATGCATATGTTGTTGTAAAGCAGTGAGGTCAGTGCTTTACAGTGAGCAGATATGAGCTGCTTTTATATGATGGTATAGCAGAAAATTCAAGCTGATCTGCTCCTTCAGTCTTTTGATTCAGCAATGTACAAGTGTTTGTTGTGAAATACTATTGCAATTGCTCAAACGCAAATTATTTTAAAGATATAAAAGGGTCAAGAGCTCAACTAAAAGAAACCCTCACCACCATGATGGTGGCATTACTTTTTTTATCAATAAAACACCATCATCTAAACCTCAATCTGGGGTGCGTTTCCCGAAAGCATCGTTGGTCGTAAGTCTCATTGAACTCTATTGGTAACGACAAAACTTGCGACCATAGTTCGCTTTGGGAAATGCACCCCTGGTTAGTAATAAGTGAATCAGATCTTTTAATCAGATCTTGAGAGATTTAACATCTTTTATCTTCAGTTGATTTCATCTAAGGCTGTGACTTCAGTCAGTTGTAGTTCTTGTGTTTCTCTTTTCTTCAGTGATTCTGCTTGTTAACAGCAGGTGTTCATCATTAATGTTCAATCATCACTTAATTAATTGCTTAATTATCTCATTAACTTTAACTCTGCTTCAGTGTTACTTAAATCAATGTAATGTTGTGAATCAATGTGTTTTCTTGTTAGTCTATGTATTTTATTGTATTGCAGTCTTTTTGTGTTGTTAGATTGTACAGCACTTTGGTCAGCAGGAGCTGTTTTAAATGTGCTTTAGAAATAAAATGCCTTGCCTTGCCTTACTTTAACACTATTTAGAGAGGGACCATATGCACTCTGAGCAGAGAGTTGATTTAACTCTGGGGATTTTACTGTATAACTTCTGAACGGTTTGACCACACACACACACACACACACACAAAAAAAAAAAAAAAAAAAATCACAAAAGTGGTCTCTTTAGATTTGGTATAGCATGCCGAGTCAAACAATACCCAATTTTGCCATATTGGCCATTTTGGGCGTCGGCCATTTTGAATTTTTGTCATAAAATGCTATATTATATGAACACATTGGCATATCATTACGAAACTTGGTATGTGTCATCGGCACCATGCTCTGAAGATACTCATAAAATTTCAGGGCAGTGCCACCTTGAGGTCAAGAATTATAATGAAATTTTAAAAAATGCTAATAGCTTTTGATTAATTTTGCCTATTCTAATGAAACTCTTATATTTTTTTCCTTAGGTCATGCCAAGCACATAGATAGCAGTTTTGCCATAGTCGGCTTCCTGTTTCCTGTCCGCCATTTTGATTTTGTTTAAAAAACTACTTTTTCGAACTCCTCCTAGACCATTGCTCTGATTTTCATGAAAATTGAATCAGATCATCCTCAGACCTTGCTAAAAAAAAAAAAAAAAAAAACATGGAATCAGTTGGAAAAAACAAAAAGAATAAGCAGAAATCAAAGAGAGACTAAAACACTATATCGTAATTTGTATTGTGTTCAAATTTCATTGTGGAAATTGTTAAAGGAGAATGTTTATGGGTTACAGATAGTATAAGACTGAGTCCAAATCATCACTGTGTAAACACACACATGGCAGGGATTAGTGTTTGGATTATGACATATACAGTACAGCCTTCATGATTGCACTCAATGACTCCTTTTTGAGAGACGTCCTCTCTCCATCTCTCTGTATTACATGCCGGGACACACCTGTACACATTCCTTGGCTCTCATATTTTCATCATTCAGCAGGATTATGGAACTTCACACATACATAGGGAACATACATACACGCCATATACACACACACACAGGAGGAGCCACGTTTACAATACACAATGCACACACATTTATGCACATACAGACACATGCATTCGTCCCCACGCCAGAAATCACCGCTGTCTGCTCATCATCCATCATAACGGCTGGAATGAGAGATTGATGAACAGCCATCCACAGCTGCCCAAGCATGCACAGACACACTAGAGCAAACATCACACACATATTTATATTATATTAATATATTATCACTAAAACACCCAACACACTCTCTGAGAATCAATCAGTCTACTCACTATATTCATTTGGAATATAATGGGGATTAGTGAGACAAAACTCAATTTGTGGTATAATTATGATGTCTGATCGCCTGTTAGAACACTATTATTTATACTTAAACAATAGAATAAAGGGTTAATTCAGGCAAATTAAGCCCCTTTTGATCTCAGTTTCAAAAAAATGGCCATCATTGTAACCTGAATTTACCTTACATGCTCTGCATATGTATTTAAATAAATAAACAGATGAAAAAAGTTTGGGGTCAGTATAATTTCAAATAACTATTTTCTATTTGAATATATTTTAAAATGTAATTTATTATATTTATTATATTTATTTATTTAATATTCAAAAGAACAGCATTTATTTGGAATAGAAATCTTTATATATAAATATGTCTTAACTTTCACTTTTGATCAGTTTAAAACATCCATTCTGAATAAAAGCATAAATTTATTCAAAAGAATTATACTGACTCCAAAACTTATTTGTTTGTTTACTTACTATATATATGATTTACAGGCTCAGACTCTCTTTTGTATTTGATTTATTATATCTTATTTATTATTATAAATAATTTATTATATTTTACATTTAGCATTTTAAATCATAAATTAATAATTAATAATTTATTATTATTAATAAATATTTTATTTCTGTTGGCGTAGTTCTAACTCCTCATTTTTTTCTGTTTCCTTTTAAATGTTTTTCTTTCCCTATTATTTCTAATCAATGCAATGAGTGCGGTTTGAAATGAAAATAATGCTATTATGCTGCTAAAATGCTGCTATTTTCAGAAATCATAAACTTTCTCATGTGAAACACATGCCAGACATATGTCATGAATACTTCATACTAACCCACAACCCAACATTCATCCTTAACATTGGTTACAATGTTGCAACTTATGGCACAAATCTGAGCTGTGATTGGTGTAAATGATCATGAAGAACATTCTACTGCTTCTGTGGTTGTGGTTTAATAACAGATGCTTGAAAGAGAGGAAAACAAAATACTTATGAAAACACAAAGGGGTGAGAGAGAGAGAGAAAGAGATGGAAAAATGAACAAGTAATATTGAGAATAAAAAAATAGTGATTAGTGCGTAAATGGAAAGAATCATTAAAGAGAAAGAGTGTGTTTGTCATCGGTGATTGATGCAGAGGATTCTGCCAAGGTACAATCTGACCCTCTCCATCGTACACAGATTCAGATGCACGTGTTCAATTATTAATTATGGAAAAGCGGGAGTTACTAAACATGACCGTTAGAAACAAGCCAGTACAAAGCTCATAAATGTAAACAGTATTCATCACTGGATTCAGTCTATTAAGTCACTAATGCAGCTGCATTTTGCTTGGATAAAAGCAAAACATTTCGAATAAGTTCAGATTTACACTGCAAAGAAAACAGTATTCATTTTCTTAACATGTTAAACATGTGGGACATACTTCTCAGCTTTCATTGTTTTTATCAGTCTACATTTCTGAAGATTTTGAATTTCAATTGGAAGGACTTCTAAAATGACATGTACATTAAAATTGTCTGTTGAAGCTGCTGTAGGTATTTATGGCTGCACTTCAAATTACTAACAAAAAGCAGCTACACTAGTGCTATATAAAGGGCAAATTTCATAATTCTGACCTCAATGGACCTCAAAAGGGAAATAAATAAAAAAATAAAAAAATGTCTGTATAGTGAATTGACCGTTAGCAAAGACCCGCCCCCTTTAGTTACTGTTGTTATGTCCAACAAGTCATGTGCTCTCACGCCACACATCATGTTCTCACGCAGTGAAAAATACATCGCGGAGCAAAGAGGACGCGAACAACGCGTCGACAGACAAGACAGAGCAGGTTAATTTGATATGAAACAAAGTCTCAAATTTCAAATTTTGTAATTTTTAAAGAAATTTAAACAATAAATACCGTTTTGTGGCTCTTTAGTGTGCCGTGACAGATGGCTGTAAGATCGCACCTCAGTTCAGGCGGCTCGTGAATCGATCATCTCTTCCTACTAGTATAGCATCAAATAAACATAAATGAACATCAGAAGAAATGTTGTTTCAACCGCGGAAAGACGATTAGTACACACAATTTTTCAAGTTCAAGTCCACCGACCTTAATCTACCAACTGCCCTGACTGCTTTGTCGGACATAACGGCGGATTGGGCGTTATGATTGGTTAGATCGCCTGTCAATCAGACTCTCGGTGAAGGGTCAATCACATACACAAAAACATTTAGCTTTTATAACGTCTCAGATAGTTGACATTTGATTAACTGTGTTAGGGTCGGCAAAAGATAACGCGAAAATGAATTACGAGATGAAAATGACCTATAAATGTCAATCGTACATGAAACAAATGAAGTTTAATATTATTAGACTTTGATATCCTCCCTGTTCTTTTGTGCTTATACTCTCTGATTTCTCAGAAAAAGAACGAAGGAAACTGTTTCCAAAAGAACACTGAAAATAATAGTGATGGACAGATTGGCAAAGTGAGATTTCTCTTCGCCCAGAACATCAGTGGCTCATCCTGCACATTCCCTCGGGTGCCATCAGTCAATATAAAGGTGTTATGATTCAGTGCTTATTAATAAATCTGTTTGGCTGCATAAAGTCAGAAATATGAAAGGTAAATTTTAACATGATGTGCAAAGTAGTCAGGGTCGAGTAATTATAGAATTAGTTGGATCTTGATCAAAGTTTTTACACATTTTCCATCCCACAAACATGTTTCTGAGGTGAGAATTTGATTTGGACTCAACACTTTTAGATCGGGATGGTTCATGCATGCACAGACACAAGTGTGTTTCTTCAAAGCGTATACTTCTTATTTATATCATTAAAACAAACTGAATAAATGTGCAAACATTAGGCAAACAAAATGCAAAAAAAAATCTGTGTAGTTTTGATATCTACTAAGTGAAGCTAACATTAAACAATTTTTAAAGTGCCCTATTATGCTATTTTAAAAGTTCCCAATTTTGTTTTGGAGGTCTCCTACAATAGGTTTACATGCATCCAAGGGCAAAAAAACACTTTAATTTTCTCATTATACATTGCATCACCTCAAAGAGTCTGAAAATGTTTGATGATTCATTCTCTCTAAACCCCTCCTTTCTGAGAGCTACTCTGCTCTGATTGGTCAGATGGCCCAGTCTGTTTTGATTGGTCTACTATGCTCTGATTGGTCAGATGACCAAGTCTGGACTGCGTTCAGCCCCGACAAAGCTGCAGCGGACACATTTGTAAACAACTTTACTTAGACCCTATGTGAAAGCTGTCTCTTTAATACCGCGTGCTTTATATACATGTTGCTGCTGATTGGGCTGACATTTTTGACACACCCACCAAACAAGAGAAAACGTATCTCAAACCCTGTTGCACACCGTTTCCAGGAAACATGTCGTTCAATCCGGAAACCATAGCAAAACGTTGCGCACCGATTTGAGCTTGAATGTGCCCCTGTTGTGATTGGTCTACTCTGCTCTGATTGGCCATACGGCCAGTCTGTTGTGATTGGCCGACCGCTTACAGTGCGTGTCAAAAACCAAACGTCCATTACCATATCTGAATTTCAGCTCCAGATCTTCCTCAGCACTTGATACACAGTGATATGAACAGTAACGATGCCATTAAAGGTGGGTCAAAGTAGACAATGTTCACAGCAGCCAATGAAGAACACAGGTGGGTATTTTGCTAATTTCTTTTACTATGTTATGTAGGTATGCAACAGGAAGTGAGACTGGAATTAATGACGACTCATTTTGCTAGTTCAGAATCGATTCTTTGTTTTAGGAGACAATAACTTCACTTTGATCTTTGAAACTTTGCAGACCTTTTACATTCATAAACAGCTGTAGTACACACTGCATGAAAGGTAATATTCGCATAATAGGTGCACTTTAAATATTCCAAAACATTACTCATTATTTCCAAAATCTTATCTAAACCAGCTGAGTTTGAAATTTCAGTAGGCTTTAGAAGTTTGGTGTGGATTATTTTGAGGTCAAATCAAAAATAGCATTTCTTTCCATTTCAGAAAACATGTTTGAAGAACGATGTGCAGATATAACATCAAATATAGCTTCATCTATTAAAAAGAGAAAAGTGTCTGTACATGTGGAAACCGTCTGTGCCTTTATCCTTCACAGCAACTCCTTTAATTTCTGCTCAGTGCTATCCATCACAGGCCTTCGAGGGAATCTCCAGCGTGTTTGGCTGAGATCGTTCAAGCTGAATTGACTCCAAGTGTAGAAAGGCTTAGTCTAAATGTTGTCGAATTTCCTGATAAATGTCATCAGTAAATGACCTAATCTCTTGGCAATAACTCTTAATCTTTGTTTGCAGAAGGCTATGGAGATGCAGATGGATCTTGAGGGAATTTTTAACTGGAAATCTTCTCTAAAGATCAGTTGGATTAAAGCACTGTTTCATTATCTTCTTGTTTAAAATGAGTCACTTGTCATAGCACCTGTAAGAACCCCTTAAAGGGATAGTTCACCCAAAAATGAAAATGATCCCATGATTTACTCACTCTCAAGCCAGCCTAGGTGTATATGACTTTATTCTTTATGTCCAAACAAGCGTCATAAAAATATTTTCTTACAAAACCCATCACTTTGCTTCAGAAGGCCTTTATTAACCCCCTGGAGTCTTATGGATCTCTTTTATGATGGATGGATGCACTTTTTTGGACAAAATCATGAGCGCCATTCACTTCTTTTATAAAGCTTGCAAGAGCCAGGATATTTTATAATATAACTCGGATTGTGTTCGTCTGAAAGAAGATAGTCATATACACCTAGGATGGCTTGAGGGTGAGTAAATCATGGGATAATTTTCATTTTTGGGTGAACTATCCCTTTAAGGTTCTATAGAATCTTTTCTTTTAAGAGTGTATCACCTGAGGTTCTGTGCATATATCTTCAGAGTGAAATTCACAATCAAAAAAACATCAGCGTCTCAGTCGAGCATGTGATGTTGATTTTTTTTTTTTTTAGTCTGAGCTGAAAATCTCACATGAAAGCATAGAAAGCTGTCGCCTGTGATGTTAATTGAACATGTCTCACTGACTGTCTGTCTGCACTCCACCCTGTGTCCTACATCGCTGATCTGAGAACAGTTTATGTGTCTGTGCTAATACATGTGGCTACATAAAACTGATCCAGAATCAGAATCTGTGTATGTGGTTGTTGTTAATTGTGTGCGGCCACAGTAAGTGTGTTTTGAAGGGCAGATCTGAGGCTGTGTGTCAAGTAATTCAGTTCCACACAAACTTCATGTTCTTGAATAATGAGAGGCCATTAAAAACATGTTAGGAGATTCCCAGGAATAGTCACGTCTGGGTATTTTTAAACTAAACAACTCAAATGGAAAAAACAGGGAATTAAATAAGACTTTAAGACTCGTTTGTGTTGTTTTAGCACCCGAGTAACTCCATCTTAAGTTTAGCTGAAGATCTATTTACTGTCCGGCCAAATAAAGGTTCTTCATTGGCATTGGTGGTTCTGTGAAGAAACTTTAACATCAATTTAACCTTTTTGATGCACAAAAGGTTCTTTATGTAAAAAGATTCTTTAGTTTTTCAAAATGTTCTTCACACTAAGAAAGAAAAAAATGGTTATTTTATGAATTGTTCACTGAAAGGTTCTTTGAGAACCCCAAAATGGATCTTCTATGGCATCACGGCAGCTTTTGAAACCTTAATTTTTATGAAGAAATGGCTTGAAAACAAGAAAATCTGTAATCTGGAGCAGTCTGAATCCAGCTGAAAATCTACAGTATGACCTGAAAATTGCAGTCCAAATAGAGAGCGTCTTTCAGTAGTGGAGTTTGTTAGTTGGTCAGAACACAGGTTGGACCCATTAGATTTATTTTTGAAACAGAACATAGAGTTCCTGACAGTGAATCCAGCTGTAAGACAGTCCCGTTTGTGCTAGTAATACATGCTAAAAAAACAAAAAAAATCATCCACATATCCGGAGCTTCATCAGCCTTGATGAAGGAGCGTGAGAGGTTTCTCCAGACCTGGTTTGAAGTGACACATGTTCTTCCACAGTGAGTGGTGTGGAATCTCTTAGTCTGTTCTGTTGCGGTGGAAGGACCCCGGGTAGACGTGACTACATGGAACAAAGCCACACATTGACTGAGTCAGCATTATTTCATTCAGCTGCATTCCAGAACCATACAAATGTTCTACAGCAACTTCAGTTACTCTGAAGATTCCAAATAATTCCAGAAGTGCTGCTGAATGATTCTGACAATATACAGTGATGAATAAACATTTGCCAAACACAGTGTTCGTCAAAAAACTCCTTTCTGCATGATGTTTTCTTTAAAATCATGTTTTATTAACAAAATTCGGGAGGAGCAACATTCAAATAATCTGACTAATCATCACACAATTTCAGCCAGCTGTTAGCAATGAGTAATCAACATATCTACCCAATCAGCATGAGTGAAAGCATATATATAGACACAGTCGACTCACATATATTCCTCGACAGTTTTACAGCACCGTCTCCTCATACTTGCCTGGTTACTTTCCTAACCAGAATACGGGGGAGTACTCTGGGTTCGGGCCAAATACCGAGCTCGGAGCCCTCTTCTCGGACAGCACGCCAAATAAGCATACTATTTACTATCTGGTTATTTGTAAGTGTGAACTCGTGAATAGTGTGTTTGTGCTCTCTTTAAAATGGACAACACTTGGTTCAACATTTTGTTGTTTAATACACTGACATTCACTTTTAAGTGTTTTTAAGAGTATATTTTTTTGGAGCCAGCCACTGCATGGATGTATTTTAGGCACTTTGTGTCTTCAGCACTTCTGAGCTACTGTAAGGCTGCAGGAGATCATGAGATTAACCACCTCAATGAACATCAAACCCACCATAAGAGGAGTTAATATTGTTTTAAATTAAATAAACAAATTCAGATCATCCTAAAATCCTAAAATGTTTTCTGTCATTTCTACAGATAAATGGATGAATGACAAAACGGCCCCTGCTGAAATGTTCCAGAGCATCTGCTTCATAACAGCTCAAGACTGCGGTCAGATAAACTAAGAGCACATGCTCTTTGGAGGAATGTCTGTGACTCAGAGAACATGCAGAGCCTCTATATCATTCAGCGCAGACAATCTTTTACAAACAATTACCCATGGTCCTTTAGTGCTGCCTGCAACTCACCAAACAAACTCTGTTCTCTCAGTCAGTTTAAACCCTTTAATTGAAAATCAGTGCGGTAGGTCAAAGGTCATATTCATGGTCAGAAAAAAAATCTGATAATGAGTAGATTAATAGCTGAAATGTGCATCAGTCATCAATTCTGTCCTGTAATGGCCATTTTAAAAGCCAAGAATTTAGAAAGCAAGGCACTCTGAGAAACTCACTCACCGTACAGCACATGTGCCCAACAGATGCTGTGTGTCTCTTTCAGAAACTCTCAAAGATTCTCATCATCCTGCTGGAGAAATATTTGTGTAAACATGACAGACAGATGGACAGACCAGTAGGTAGGTAGATAGACAGACAGACAGACAGACAGACAGATAGATAGATATATAGATAGATAGATAGATAGACAGACAGACAGACAGACAAACAGACAGATAGATAGATAGATAGATAGATAGATAGATAGACAGACAGACAGACGGACAGACGGACGGGTGGACAGATAGTAGACGGACGGATGATAGACGGATGGATGGATGGCCAGACAGATATTACACAGACAGATGGATGGACGGATGAAATAGATAGATAGACAGATGGACAGACGGACAGATGGACAGACAAACGGATGATAGACAGATAGATGGATAGATAGATAGACGGACGGATAGATAGGTAGTAGACGGATGGATGGATGGATAGACAGTAGACAAATGAATGGATGAACGGACAGATAGTAGACAGACGGATTGATAGATAGATAGATAGATAGATAGATAGATAGATAGATAGATAGATAGATAGATAGATAGACGGACGGACGGATAGATAGGTAGTAGACAGACGGATGGATGGATGGACGGATGGATGGATGAACGGATAGATAGGTAGTAGACGGATGGATGGATGGATGGATGGATGATGGATGGATGGATGGATGGATAGACAGTAGACAAATGAATGGATGAACGGACAGATAGTAGACAGACGGACTGATAGATAGATAGATAGATAGATAGATAGATAGATAGATAGATAGACGGACGGATAGATAGGTAGTAGACAGACGGATGGATGGATGGACGGATGATGATGGATGGATGGATGAACGGACAGATAGTAGACAGACGGATAGATAGATAGATAGATAGATAGATAGATAGATAGATAGATAGATAGATAGACAAACGGACAGACGGACAGATGGACGAACGGATAGATAAGTAGTAGACAGATGGATGGATGGATGGATGGATGGATGGACAGTAGACAAATGGATGGATGGATGATAGATAGACAGACAGATGGATGGACGGACAAATAGTAGACAGACAGATAGATAAATAGATAGATAGAAAAACGGACGGACGGATGGACAGATGGTAGACGGATGGATGATAGATAGACGGACGGATGAATGGATGATATACAGACAGATGGATGGACGGACAGATAGTAGACAGACGGATGGATAGATAGATAGATGGACAGACAGATATTAGATAGATAGACGGATGGACAGATGGACGGACAAGCGGATGATAGATAGATAGATAGATAGATGGACGAACGGATAGATAGGTAGTAGACAGACGGATGGATGGATGGATGGATGATAGATAGATGGATGGACGGACAGACAGGTAGTAGACATAGATAGATAGATAGATAGATAGATAGATAGACTTGAACATCTAGCCACATCTCTCTGTGATAGTGTAATGTGTGTTGGTCAGTGAGTGTGTGGTATGATGTATGGTAAATGTCTTGTTAACTTTTGGCAGCTAACACTTGGAAATTCTGAATACAGAAGCCTCAAGCGAACACTGTGAACTCTAAACACACGCAGCATTTCTCTCTCCCCACTGAATGGACACATAATTACATGGCAAAAGAGACATTCACACAATTGTTTTCCCCCCAATACAAACCCACTTTTGATTACGTTATTCCCACAAAGGCACACTGGGCAGAGCTGGACACTGGACCGGCTCAGATTGCTCCATACAGACCTGAGAGGGAGAGAGAGAGAGAGGTTTGAGGGTTTGTTCTCCTTCTGTACAGAGGGGTGATGAATCAAAAAGGAAAAGCCATATGGTCTGGAATCTTCTCTAACACACAAACACAGAGAGAGAGAAAAATGAAAAGAAGGAGTACAAGTTCTTTTTACTTTTCTTATTCTTTCTTTAAATCTGTTTTTGTGCATTTTACTTATACCCAGAAGCATTATTCTAAAAGCACGTTCCAAAAAAGGTGAGGGTTCAATCTTTTACACTTTCTGGTCTAAACTGGAATTCTGTCATCATCCACCTTGAAACCCATATGGCTTCCTTGTGGAACAACAACAAAAAGTTATTAAAATATCAAAGCTTTTCTTTTTCATAAAAGTATGTTTTATTTAATGCAATATCCAGACTAATTATATTACCGTGTCTACAGTGGAAGCGTGTAGCGTTAAATTATTACGTTTACAGTTAACATATATACAATCATCACATATTTGGACATTTTTAGCACATTGTATTGAGAATACTTCAGAGTAAAGGTCATCCACACTCTCTGGTCTCGCTGTAGTGATCTACAAACCACCAGTGTGGGGGTCAAAAGGTCAAATTACTTCAAACTGGAATCACCTTTCAAAGAAACGCAGGAGATAATAGCAGTTTTAAAAGTAATGTGTTACAACATTGTGATAAAAAAAGTAACTAATTACATTAGTTACTTTTTTTAGAAAGTAATGCATTAAGTTACTTTTGCATTACCTTTTCTCACCTGAGCTGGGCTTGCTTGCTTGTTTTTTAATAACAAACAACAAAAAAGTTATATTTTTGGCAAAAAGCCATTTAGCATTTTACCTCAAAATTCTTTCTTTCTTGTTTGCTTTCTCTTTTCCAATCTTGTATGAACTAGTGATTTCAGGGTCATTCGTACACTCATGCGCACGTGCACAAACACAGCGTGCCCTGCCCGTGATGATGAAAGCCCTGGACGAGACAAAATAAACATTTATTAAGCACATTTGGGGATATAAACCATTTAGCCGTCACCTACATGCCCACTGGCAGATGTTCCTCACACACACAGTTCTGAAGATGGTCTGTGTCTGATGTGGCAGATATATATCTGTTCTCACTGATTATTATTTTAATCAGACTGTATAAATGAAACAATGTGCAAAAGAGGGATGGAAAGATCCGCAGGACAGAAAAATCTCAATCAACATTTCAGCACAGTTGTTATCAATCATTAAAGCACATTTCCTGAAACTGTTAATCATTTTCTCAAGATTATAAACATGATCTCAAAATTTACAATACATTCATTCAAAAATTCTTCCATTTCCTTCATCAAAACCAAAATCAGATTCATATGACATATAAAACCCATCGAATAAACAGATTTCCCTGCTCATAACGATCAATTCAAAACGAATGCAAAAAAATATGGATTCATAAAACAGTTAAACACTGTTTAAGCTTTGATATAGCAATAAAATATAATACTACACTTTAATAAAATAAAAAATAAAGGTTTAATGAAGCTGATAAAGCAATAAAATAAAATAAAAATGTAAGTTTACAACACTTTGAGATAGCAATAAATTATAACACTACACTTTTTAATAAAATAAAATGAATAAAGAACACCATTAAGGTTTCCAGTATGAGTAAGTGTCTCTGTAGCTCATTGTGTTTATGCTGGTTTTTCCTAATGAGGTTATATTGAAGCAGAGCTAGGTTTGCGAACAGAGTTACTCATGCTGCTGGGAAGCTGGTCTGTTCCCACCGACTCTAACATTTAAGGGTAAATATGAGTAATATGTGACTTTGTGTTGTGTGTGTGTACGTGAGAGAGAGAGAATGATTCCTCACGGGAGAATGCCACTCAGTTAAGGTGAACCCCACGGAGCAGCTCCGCAATGAGCCCAGTGAGGCCAGTTACATGCTGCATGAGGGGGACTACATCTGTAACATGTAATGCACCAGCTGAAAAACCACATCAGCAATTCCTGTTTGGAAAAATCAGGTCATACAAACTTAAGGTGGTCATAATACGTTTTTGAGCATACGCAGTGGATCAAAGATCTATACCAGCTTGAACCAGCTAATGAACCACTTGGACCAGACAGAAACTCTGTAAAACCGGCAACTACCTTAACTAGAGGTGAGCAATATGGTTGAAGGACATTCAGAATGAAATGGTTTTGCAAAAATAAACGCTCTTGATTCAATTAAAATGTGCTGCATGTGTGTTTATTTCATTGAATTACACTGTGTATTCTCTTTTCTCTAGTGACTGTTCAGGGAATATTGAGGACAGGCATCTTTCACACTTATTTAGTTTAGTTGTAAACATGTGTCATGTCATGTTTGTGTGTGTGTGTGTGTGTGTGACAGAAACAGGAAATGAATGTTTTTAATAGTGTTTGCAAAAGCTAATCGTAAATTATTGTCCATCAGGTTTAAAGTCTGTTTCGCAATTCGCTAAAGCCTCTCACTTTTCTGCCACTGATGAGAAAGAACTTCATACATCAGCAATTTAAAGCAGTTTTCATTAGCTGAAATTATAGTACGTTGCCATTCAAAAATTTGGGGTTGGTAAGATTTTTGATTTTTTTTAATTAAATTTAACATTATGCTTGACAAGGCTACATTCTAGGGATGCACCGATAGGATTTTTTGGGGCTGATACCGATTTTAACAAACAATTATTGGCCGATACCGATATTTGTCACTTCCTGTGTTTTGAAATTTTGTCATCAAAATAGTATTTTGATCATGTTTTAAATCAGCAAAGTTCAAAAACACCTGCATTAAATTATACTAGCAGGTTTATTGCTGCTTCATCAAATAATTTCTAATGAACATCGATTGGATCCATTTAACATTCAGCAGGCCTACATAAATACAACAGAACAAAGATATATATGAAATAAACTGTGCTTTTTGTGTAGGTTTAATAGTTTTCAGGTAGCCTACAGAAATAAAGTAAACAAATGTAAAATAGCACTGCATATTCTTCACTCTATAAATTAAATATATATTAATCCTTTATTGTAACATACTTTATTATGATTAATCTTCTAATTTGTTTTTGTATACATTTTAATATTTTTTGTAAGTTTAAATATATCCATGGGTTTCAGAGACGTCACCTCCGCTATGCCCGCCGCCATTTTTGTATCCGACACGACAGCTAACACAGCAGCGCTTCATTGTACTGATGACCATCTTTAGCTTCTAGCGAGCACTCAAACAGCAACACAAAACATTAATAACTATGATTGTGGCTGTCATATTAATAACATTATAATTGTATACACTATCGTAATTAGGGATGCATGATACCATTTTTTAAAGACCGAGTATGAGTACCGATACTTTATTTTATTACTCGCCGATACCGATACCAATACAATACAACAAATACTATAGAGATAAAAATTAAATAAACTCGTTTTTCAGATACAGTAGGTTTATTTACCATGTATACATTTATTTAACATATTTTGTTGTTTTATTAACATTAATGACAAATATAGGCTAGGGTCCCTTTAAGACCGAATCCATGGATACTGGCACACATCCTGTTTTCACCCAAATGTTTACGTCCACTTAAGCCAAAACCGACTGTATTTACGTGAGATACTCCACACGACGGACATTTTGACAACTATGTGTGCATTTGACCATTCAGGCTCAAGGAGAACTGATCGCGCGAACGGGAGCGCTTCTGGTCTGCGTCATTCAGCGCGATTCCGCCTATCCCGCCTTCACTAATCGATAACGAATTGTGATTGAAAGCATGCAGTTCGCAATGTGTGGGTTGTCATCATTAATTATGAAGTATTTCCACACCCCTGAGGCTGACATTCTGTGCATCCCTAAATGTAATAAAATGTTGTGAATTATTTGGGCTTAGTTGCTGTGTTTCAGCGTGTTGTTACAGGAAGAACACATCTACAACAGGAGCTACATTCACATTTCTTAGTTCAAGTTCATGCGTGCATGATTTTGTGCAAATTTAAGTTGTAATATTATGTTTATCTTGTATAAATATATCTGAATTATCCTATATAGAATGTGTTTTGTTGAGTTAATTAACCTAGCAAAACGGTTCAGTTTATGGGTGTTCATCTCTTTAGCTTCAGCGCAAGCAGCTCAAACAGCAATGATGTTATCTAAATGAAACTATTTGGGAAAAATATTGATATTTGGAAAAAACATCTGTTATTGTTTGTGATCCTTATTTTATTACCTCCAACTGTGTTTTGTCCCTTAAAAACATTTCTACAGTAGTGCCCACGAGAATAAGGTGGATATCTTGCACATGTTCATCGCCATAAACCGGAGAAAGTGTTACCAAAAAATCTATTACCTACAAAAATATAAATAAAATAACATAAAATACCTAAATGCAAACAACATTATTTAGACAATAAAGAAACAAAATGCATGTGCCATGGTGGAATAAATAATTGGAAATAAGGAAATGATTTTAATCAAACCATATGTTGATGAAAATAATACGAGAACAATACAAGTGCTAGTTATTAAAAATAATGCATTATTGTTTTTGAAAAAATATGAAACATCTTTAATATTACAGTAATAGTAAACATCTTTAATGACTGTTTGAAATATCATCATTGCTGTTAGAGCTGCATATGCATGCTGAAGCTGAAGAGAATGAATACCCATAAACTGAAGCTAGAAGGTTAATATAATCCTATATAAGATAATTCAGATATTTATACAAAATAAAAATAATATTACAACTATGTGCACAAAATCATGCACAGACGAACTTGAACTAAGTAATGTAGTCAGAATAATGTTGTTGTGGATATGTTCTTCTTGTAACAACATGCCGAAACACAGCAACTAAGCCCAAAGAATTCACGTTTTATTACAATAGTGTATACAATTATAATGTTATGAGTAAGACAGCCCCAATCATAGTTATTAATGTTTTGCGTTGCTGTTTGAGAGGAAGATGATCATCAGTATTGTACTGAATCAGTACAATAAAGCTCTGCAGGTTATTAACCTCAACGAAACGCATCCTATATGAGATTAATCAGACATTTAATAGGCTACATAAATTTAATATTACAACTTTTATCTGCACAAAATCACGCGAATGCACAAGTGAAGCTTGAACTAAATTATGTGCTAATCACAGTGTTTAGCTCTTCCCACAACAACGCGCTGAAACAACAACACAGAGAATTCACAACGTTTTATTACAATAGTGTTCTCATTATAATGTTATGTAAATGACAGTCCCACTAGTTATTAATGTTGTGCATTGCTGTTTGGCTGCCAGTGGTGTGGTCCTTTCTGATTAAAGCCAACAAATCCGCCGATCTAACTCCTTTGGGATCGAATAAAATTGTAGTTCGGGGTTTCTCTGACGACTGTTAAAACAGCTAACAGCACCACATATCCCAGGCATATTGTAACCTTGTTGTGAACTTTCTGAGAGTGTTTCGTTGATCTTCTCTGGTAGCTGTAGCTGCTTTGACCATAGACCGAAACAGGTCGCGCAGCTGTGACCGGACACAAAAATGGCGGCGATAAAACACAGTGACGTCACATGAAACCCATCTGCACTATCTCCTTTACAAAGGCGGGACTCTTATTTTGACAGGTGTTCTAGTTTACGGAGTGACAAGGACTGCTCGCAGTTCTTCAGAGATATTTTGCAGATTTAAAGTTTGTCAGTTTATTAAGCAGTCCCCGAAAAGGCATAAGATCTGTATTTTGTTTACTGTTAGTTGTAATAAGTGTTTTGTGTTATTCGCTGTATGTTGATGATAATGCAACGGAGAGAGATAATGTGCACTTCTTGTTTAGCTCTTACGGTGATTTTTTTGGAGTGAAAACGGACGCAATAAACTTTATAAAACATCAGTAAAGTTTTGGTCATTATTTGGATGGGGTCCACTACACTTAATGAAGTTATTATTAAGAATAGTGTGCAATCGTTTGTTATTTGATTAGCATTAAAGCGCAGACAGCAGTGTTAGGATTACATAACAGTCATTATACAGCTCAGCGCCTTCACGCAGTTAATTAATAAACCATCAGTTTGTTATATCGGCCTTTTTCCTGCTAAAGTCGATATGCCGATGGTTGTAAAAAAATTGAGCAAAAATCGTCCGATAAATATCGGCGGCCGATACATCGGTGCATCCCTAGTAGTACATTCCTTTTTTTTCCATCACATTTTATAGTATAGCATATTTTATATTGTTTTTAATACATATTGCCTACATTTAAGCTCGTTTAACAGATATTACAAGTAAAAATTAAACATTTAGAAGAAATTCAAGTGTAACCGACCAATCTCTGTTGTCCTCTTTCCACCGGAACAGCGCTGGATCTCATGCCGGAGATGGCTTGCGTTCGGCGGGGGAACTGCTAACTTCAGACCGCTGCCTGCGTTATATAAAGCTCTGAAGCAGTGTTTTGAAATCGGCGAATCACTATATTGTTGTAAAGTAGTTATTTTGTTTTTTGGCGCACAAAAAGTATTCTCGTCGCTTTATAATATTAAGGTAGAACTACTGAACTCACATGAACTGTTTTAAATATGTTTTTAGTACCTTTATTGATCTTGAGAGAGGAAATGTCATTGTTTTGAATGCAGGCCTCACTGAGCCATCGGATTTAATCAAAAATATCTTAATTTGTGTTCCGAAGATGAATGAAGGTCTTACGGGTGTAGGACATGAGGGTGAGTAATAAATTACATCATTTTCATTTTTGGGTGAACTAACCCTTTAACATCCAAATATTTATATTCTGTATCTTTTTGAATAAAAATAAATAAATATGCAAGGCATCCATTCGCGTTTCCATCACGCGAAAAGACCGATACGACACTCGTTTAAGTGACTCACATCGCGCCCCTGTATGTTGCTTTGCATAAAATTAAACGATATACAGAATAATAACGAATTTTTAAATAAAATAAAACGTACACAAACCTGTATTTTACCGAAGACATGCACCAATTTGGTGGAGCTGCACTGCTCTCCTGAAGAGAGGTCGCAAAAAACACGCAATACAAAAAAAAAAAAAATCCCTGGATTGTTGAAAACCCCGGGAATGACCCAGAAGCTGGGTAACACAAAAACTACCCAAACACTGGAAAAAATAACCCAAAGCAAATTACCCAAAAGGCTCAACCCAGGATTTAGAAAAAAATAACCCAAGATTTTTATATATACTCTTTATATATACTCATATACTCTTTTGGATCATTTTCTTTATATATATATATATATATATATATATATATATATATATATATATATAGTGGGGTTTCTGCTTAAAAATACAACTACACAGTAACTATATATAGATAACTATATATATTTAAGGATGTTTACATATTTTCTTGGAAAATAGGAATACTCCAGTGCATAATAAATAAATAAAATTAAAATAAAGGCAAAATGTTAATTTCGGGTGTGGAATCTGTCCTTTAAGTGTTATACTATAGCATAAAGATGAAGGCCTGTGTGACATCACCTCACACAAATGTACACACACCCAGCTCTCACTTGTACTCTTTAGGAAAATTGCCTCTGGGTTCTCAGCTATATTTCAGTGTCGGTGAAACATTTCATAATTTTATCCTGTGCTTCTAAACATGCAAACAGGGTCACACAGCTAGCGTGTGCAAACCTGATGGTGCACTGAACTAAACAGTTAACCCAGTACACTCTGATTCAGATGTCTTCATTTGCATGTTTCGTCTTCATAATAAAAACAGGATAAGTACAACTAATTATTGTGCATGTTACACGACGTTTCCTTGTGGTGAATCATGACAAGGGGAACATGAATGAGTCACGAACTTTAAATCATTATCATAGCAAACACCCAATTCATAACAACCATGAACAGTTGAATGAGCCGTAAATCTCTGCCATAAAAAACAGCTGCTTCCCTCCGGATCCCCAGTCAACACTCGTGAAGACGTTTACAAACAGATCACGTTCCTAAAACTTTCTCATGGTCTGAGAAAGTTCGGTTTTAAAGACATTAGAGAGGGTTAAAGTCCAGTTTTGTACTTTGTCTGTGTGTGTTTATCTATAAGAAATGCAAAAACAAGACACAAAAGAATGCATAAGAAATTAACTTGTAAAAGTGAGACAACTAATGTCCGTAGCATAAGAGCACCTCAGCAGTTTACAAACAGATTTGCTAGCAACAACCTACAGCACTTTATCAATTGAGGAAACAGGAATCACGCTGATAGCGAATTGCAGCAAAAAAGCAACCAGAAGTCGTTTGTTTTCATTGAGAGTTGCATTGAGAGACAGCATTTTAATTAAGCTTAAAGGTACAGAGCAATAAAATGCAACATGGCTAATTTTGTTATAATGTATTGCTTGCGCAGCTTTACAGCCAAGTGAATCTGTATGTTCATTTGTTCATTTTAATGAATCATTCAAAAAAGATTCACTGAATCTATTGAATCTCTTTAAAATTCATATATATTAAGTATATTTTTCAATATATAAATGTAATTTTAATTGTTTTAAGCATAAACCTCACACTAAATATCAATAGATTTATGCTTTAAAACAATTTGCCAATCGGATAAGAAATTCAAGATATGTTCTGAAAACAAGTCTTTTTATCTTACACAATTCGCAGTATGAATTGACTTGAATTGTGTTATTCGTCACTGTTTTTAACCCAACATTAGGATGCTTTCTAGTTTTATTAGTGTCAATTTATCTGTTCAAGTTTAATAAAGATTATGGAGGAGCAAAGTATTTAAAATGAAGTGTTTAATGAATAAATTATTTAGTAAATAAAAATCAAACAAACCTATTTTTAAATAAGTGAATAAATATAACAATGTATCCATGAAAATGCTATTTTATTTGTACTTGTTTTTAATTTATTTTCATTAAAGTCCCCCTGTATCAATAATTGTATCCCTTCATCTCTGATCGGCAAAATGACACATTTAAACATTTTTTCCTGTGAAATAGCTTAAATGTAACTCTACACCCTTGCTTAATTTATTATACGTGGATCTATGAATATGCTAATTAGCCCCGCCTCCACTCGCACAAGCTCAGAGATCCACTTGGTCAACTTACTGAGGTAAACACTGGTATCACTCTTTACAACGTCGGACACATGACAGTAATTAATATGATTAGCCTTTTGCTTGACTACATTATCTAATAATGATGTGTTGCTAATGTTACAAACCATGTCAGACAGCTGTCTTCTAACAATCAGTATCCTTACAAACGCTTTAACAACTCAGAACGTCAGTGGAGAAAGGCATATAGTTCATCATAACATCGTAATATACATCTAAATCTACACAATTTTTCATATGAACAGAAAAATATAGCGGATGGCTTCTTGAGACTCTCCTGCTTCAGAGTGATCATGGTTAATGATATGCTAATTCCCACCGGCACGTTGACGTGATTGGTTACAAGGTAGTTTGTGACGTCAGAAACAACAATGATTTCAAATTGTGGGTTTGAGACTGTCTTTAGATCACTGCAGTTTTAAATAGAAAATACTCAGCAATGGTGTTGCACATGGTTTGTCTTAAAGCACATTAAAAACACTATATAGACATATAAACAACATTAAAAACTTGATTTTCACCACAGGGGGACTTTAAAATGTTTCATTTTTTAAATACTTTGGTCCACTATATAAGTTATATACTACAAAAATGAATTATATCAGATGCAATCAACTTTTAACTATACCTCAAATTATAAGTAGTTTGTAGCTAGAAAGATTTTCAAAGTATCTTCCCCAACACTGTAAAGAAAAGACAAAAAAGACAGAGAATTTCCTTCCCTTTACATTCAGTGCAGTAGAAGGGGGGTGTGGCTTATTGAAGAGAGGCGTGGTTTATCACAGACAAGATCCGCCCAGCACTTCCCTCAGCCCCTCCCGTCTCTGATAACTCTTTTTTTCTCCTCTCTCTCCTTTCTTCTTTTCTCTCCCTCCCCCTTTCTTTCTCCATACGGTTGCTGTAACAGCAGAAACATATGTGCTCTCTCTCTGACATCATCTGAGCTCACTGCATGGTCCAGCAGGAGGGTGGGGGACACATGGTGAACGCACAGAACAAACTCCATTCCTTCTTTCAGACTATTTCATCAATTTTCTTTCCTCCACATGCGTTTTTGCCAATGTAGTTTCTACTTACTACTGGTTTATATTTTGTGCAGTTAGTATTTTTCTGTATGTGTGCGTGTGTGTCTTTGCACCTTTAAGCATGACTGGAGCTCTGCTATTTCACCTGGAGCCTTATGTTAAACCAAGCCAATGAGAGCACACCTGAGCCGCCCACAAAAGCCAATCACAGCGCAAGGGAGGGACCTCCGGAATGGACGAATGAAAAAGCACCACACGTGAAAGTTCTAAAAGAGAAAGACCGATCAACAGACAGGATTCTTTCAGACAAAATGCATCACGTGGCGTTGAATTGGTGTCAGAGCTTTTTAACTGAAATATTTGCACGTTTAACACGATCCACTTCTGGTTGTGTCCGATGGGGACTCCTCTGAGGGGGCTGGGATGTGATGAAAGCGGTGTGTGGGTGATGGAGGGATAGACCCCACACCCCTCCTCTGGTGTGAATGTAAAGAGTTTTCCTGGAACTATTGCGAATTTCCAACTTTTTTTCCACAGATAAATGGGAACTAGTCTGGAACAGAGAGGAATAAAGAATTAGACAGGCAGAAAAGACAAATAAGAGGAGAAAGAGTAACAAGATTAGATTACAACAGAAAACTACATTTCCTACATTACACAAGAACCGTCCATTAATCAAATCTTACAAAAAAATCATATTTCACAAAACTAAATTTCTTTAACATTGTGACATTATTTTAATGTCACAATTAATGTAAAAATCTAACTCTCATTACTGTAATAATACCACAATATAAAAATATAATTTAAATTAAGCATATACATCAGGCATAACATTATGAGCACTGACAGATGAAGTGAATAACACTGATCATCTCTTCATCACGGCAGCTGTTAGTGGGTGGGATATATTAGGCAGCAAGTGAACATTTTGTCCTCAAAGTTGATGTGTTAGAAGCAGGAAAAATGGGCAAGCGTAAGGATTTGAGTGAGTTTGACAAGGGCCAAATTGTTATGGCTAGACGACTGGGTCAGAGCATCTCCAAAACTGCAGGTCTTGTGGGGTGTTCCCGGTCTGCAGTGGTCAGTATCTTTTTTAAAAGTGGCCCATGGAAGGAACAGTGGTGAACTGACGACAGGGCCAAGGCTCATTGATGCACGTGCAGAGTGAAGGCTGGCCCATGTGGTCTGATCCAACAGACGAGATACTGTAACTCAAATTGCTCAAGAAGTTAATGTTGGTTCTGATAGAAAGGAGTCAGAATGTCAGTTTGTTGCGTATGGGGCTGCATAGCCGCAGACCAGTCAGGGTGCCCATGCTGACCTCTGTCCACCGCCGAAAGCGCCAACAGTGGACACGTGAACATCAGAACTGGACCACGGAGCAATGGAAGAAGGTGGCCTGGTCTGATGAATCACATTTTCTTTTACATCACGTGGATGGCCGGGTGCGTGTGCGTCGCTTACCTGGGGAACACATGGCACCAGGATACACTATGGGAAGAAGACAGTGTGATGCTTTGGGCAATGTTCTGCTGGGAAACCTTGAGTCCTGCCATCCATGTGGATGTTACTTTGACACATACCACCTACCTAAGCATTGTTGCAGACCATGTACACCCTGCCTGATAATGTGCCCTGCCACAAAGCAAAAATGGTTCAGGAATGGTTTGAGGAGCACGACAACGAGTTTGAGGTGTTGACTTGGCCTCCAAATTCCCCAGATCTCAATCCAATCGAGCATCTGTGGGATGTGTTGAACAAACAAGTCCGATCCATGGAGGCTCCACCTCACAACTTACAGGACTTAAAGGATCTGCTGCTAACATCTTGGTGCCAGATACCACAGCACACCTTCAGGGCTCTAGAGGAGTCCATGCCTTGACAGGTCAGGGCTGTTTTGGCAGCAAAAGGGGGACCAACACAATGTTAGGAAGGTCATAATGTTATGCCTGATAGGTGTATATATATATATATATATATATATATATATATATATATATATATATATATATATATATATATATATATATATATATATATAGTGGAGTCAGTTTGCTTCAGTTATACCTGTTTATCACCTTTCAGTGTTCAGTAAACTTTGGCAGTATCCAAAAAAAAGCATGGTATTATGCACATAAAACCATGGTATCTGTAAGGGCAGTGAAAGTGATTGTTGTAGTTACAAATGCTGCATCCTTGCTGTTTCTTTCCCATGATAGATGTTGAATGCTTGTTTAATGCAAAGACTCTGTATTCAGTCTTTGTCATCCGAGAGAGTCTTTAACGTCCGCCTGTGGTGATGTTAGTCTGGAATGTTCTGTCAAGTCGCACTGAAAGGGAAAAACAGCAGAGGAAAGTTGTAGTCTGAATTAAAATATCATAAATCAGGATTAATGTCCCACCTGCTGACATCCAAATGACACACACGTCCCCAGGCCAAGGCTTTTAAATATGGCAGTGCTTTAGTGAACGTGTGTGTGTGTGTTCCCAGGCCGCAATCCAGAGGAATCTGTTCAAAACTGACCTGCTCTTCATCTGAGCTGTGATTTACAGCGATGTTGTGTCAGTGTCTCTGAGCGAGAGGACTGACAGTGGCCATTACGGAACCCTAAACGAGCACACGCTCTCCCACCGCACCACAGCCCCAGCGGAGAGAGGCCAGCTGATTACAGGTTTGCACCGCAAACGCGCCGTGTTTTCTTTACTGATGGCTGTAAAGTTTCCGTCTGCACAAATGTGGATGTTGGTTTTATGGTAAAGAGTGGTGAGGTATAGACATACAGTGTCTGTCTGAATGAACATATTCCCATCAATCATTCAATCATACAATTGGGCTAATTACTGTAATTTAACTACTTTTCCCTTGAAAAAGTAAAGTAAGGGATTACTCTTAATTTTTCTGTAATTTAATTATACTTCCTTCTGATGTAATTGCATTAAATACTGTATAGACTATGGAACAAATCTACATAAAACAATAGTGGATTTAACATTAAATTTAATATTAAAATCTATGTTTTTAATGTAACCCTCTCCCTTTACACACTTTGGTCAGTTTAAGAATAATTTATTATTTATTTGAAAGATTTTAAAGTGCAGTTTCGTGTCTATCCTTGTATTGTTCAACTGGTCGAGGTTGATATGGGATTTAGAAAGTAATTAGTAAAAAGAAATCTTTTTAAAGAGTGTAATTAGTACAGTAATCTAATTACACTTTTATGTAATTAGTAGTTTGTAATTGATTACTTTTTTAGAGTAACTTGCACAACACTGTCAGAGATGCACTACATTCACTTGCTTGTGTAGGAAGTCACTTAAACAGAGTGTGATTTTTTTTTTTTTTTTTTCTTTTCTTTATGGGTGATTCTCAGGAAAACATGCAACATTATATATATATATATATATATAAAACGTTAGTTCCTGTCCTTGATTCTGATTGGTCAATAGCAGTGTTTTATTCACGATAAAACACGGCTATGACCGCTTCACCCAACGGTTCTGTGTATCACTACACAACACCCTTAGCAACCAGTTGATATTGTTCATTGAAGCTTACTGTATTATGTAGAACTAGAAGAGTATTTTGAGATAGCCTGCATTCAGATTTAGCATTTTCCTTCAGGTCAGTCCTATGTTCATAATGAAAAATCTGTTTAAATGTCTGCTGCGATATCTTGTCCTTTTAACAGTTAAGGGGTTTTCCCATGACTGACAGCGCTAGTCAAAGCATTTGTCAGTTGCGTCTTGTTCCGTGTTCACAACAATCACTTTTTGTCTCATGATGCACACCAGTAGTATTTTTTATCTAAGGCACATTTGTATAAGGTACTTAAATGTCCTAATTGAACTAAAGCCCAAAGTATACTTCACTTTGCGCAAGGGTCAGCGTACAGTACGCGTAATGTGAATTTTGTCATCAGAAGAGTATGCGCCTAATTTTTGTAACATTCGCATTTATTTATCTATTTATTTATTGCAGTAGTTAGTTTATCCACAAGGTGGCAACTGTCCCCCGGAGGCATTGATTCACAAGGTAGTCAAAGAAAAACTGCATAAACAGAACAGACACGAACACATGCAAGCTACAGCGTCGATAGAGGCCTACATAGATGAGAGATTGTGCGAAGAGGATAAAAAGTACCCTCATTTGTACAACTCTAGCTTGAAAGAATACAAAGTTATTTACATGGGTTGTAACTCGTGGCGAGAGATTGCTCAAAACTGCGCATGTGTCGAATGCCTGTGTATGCATACGAGTCAAATGAAGTATATACTTTGTAAGGCTTGTGCGTTCGACTGTGCGAGTGTACGCATAAAAAAAATTAAGTATACTTTGGGCTTTAGGCCTAATCCTGACTTAATCTAATCCCTGTCTGTGAAACCAGGCCCATGTTTTCTTAGACCTGTACAATGGTGCTAGCATGTTTTAGGACATATACCATGGTAAAGTCCCATTCAGTGTAGCACCATAAAAATCTTGTCACAAAAAAAGTACAAAAAAGCACTATGACACTATCAGCACAGTACCACCATAGTTGTTTTGTACATGTATTATGGGTATTTAGACATGCACCATGGTACTATCATGGTATTTTAGACATGTACTGTATGATTCTCAACATACACTATGGTACTACCATACTATTTTTGACATGTACCATGGTATCATATTTTAGACATTTTGGAAGTGCACCATGGTACTTTCATGGTATTTTGGACATTTAATGTATCATGCTACTACCACGGTGTTGTTGATATATACCATGGTACTATCATAGTATTTTAGACATGCATCATGGTACTATCATAATATTTTAGACATGTACTGTACCATGGTACTATCATGGTATTTTTGGACATGTACCATGGTATTTTGAACATTGTGGTACTATCATGGTATTTTGGACATGTACCATAGTACTATCATGGTATTTTAGACATGCACCATGGTACTATCATGGTACTATCATGGTATTTTGGACATGTACTGTATCATGGTACTATCATGGTATTTTAGACATGCACCATGGTACTATCATGATATTTTGGACATGTACTGTACCATGGTACTATCATGGTATTTTTGGACATGTACCATGGTATTTTGAACATTGTGGTACTATCATGGTATTTTGGACATGTACCATAGTACTATCATGGTATTTTAGACATGCACCATGGTACTACCATGGTATTTTGGACATGTACTGTACAATGGTACTATCATGGTATTTTGGACATGCACCATGGTACTATCATGGTATTTTGAACATTGTGGTACTATCATGATATTTGGACGTGTAGTTTCTCATTGTACTATTATGGTATTTTTTTATATCATAGTATCATAGTATTTTAGAAATGTACCTTGGTATTTTGTACTGTGGTACTACCACGTTGGACACGTTGTAATACCATGTTAGTACATAACAACCATGGGCATGACACATAAATTTCAGTACTATAGTACAATCATTTGATACTTTTGCTGTAAAAATGAACCACTACAGTATGTTTTTGTAGAGTAAGATGTAGTTTGAGTACAATCTGATGTGTTGTTTTTACAATCTGGTTATTTCTTACCATTATATTTACATGGTACTCCAAGGTGCTTCAAAGAATACCATGGCATTAATGGTACATTTCCAAAATTCCTTTAGTGAAGCATTAAAGCAAAAAGAAAAATATAACTACACAAAATAAATCTACTTGTATGTGAGTGTGTTGTTGTATTTTTCTTTGCATTTACAAAATGATCATGATGTTGAATGATCTCTTTCTTCAGTAGACCTCAGTTGCCCTTCTGTTCTGTATACGTCTTAACCTCTCTCTCTCTTTCAATCCTTAGGTCTGAGATCCACAGGAGCCAAAAAATCCATGGAGAATGTCCAAGAGAGAGAGAGAGATTGAGAAACACAGAGAGAGGACATTCAACTTCAATGGAAACAAGACAGTCAGAAATAATAGATGGAATGAGCAAGGGAGAGAATGAAACAACAGATTTTCATGTTTTCTCCTACTGTATAAAGACAATCGGCTTCTTTTCAAATAATTTTTTCTTTCTTTGCGCCCCCTCTCTCTCTTTTCAGCAGACAGCCTGACTCACTCCATAAAATCACTGAGGGCTCTGGGGTTTTGAGAGCTGGAAAGTATTCTTTAGCTTTTTTTCCATTATTAAGCGACTCCTAAAACCCCAGGATCAACAGAGATGGAAAAGGGGGAGAAGCATATGGAAAGGCAATGAGATAGTGGAGAATTGTGGGGGTAAATGCATGTAACGCTTTGGTTGATGTGTCAACGTCCGGATATGTTCTGATTTACTGCCAAACATTGTTATTTTACAGTCTAGTTTTGCTGAATTGCTTCATTTAGCTGGTTGTCTCTAGGCTAGTTTGTCAGGTTACTGTGTGTGTTTAACTTTGTAGTGATAGATGACTAATTCTTTTTCCAGAAAGAGTCTTCCGTAAACACTAACAAATACACACACACACACACACACACACACACACTCACACACTGACCTCTCCGAAATCACCCATGAATGCTGAAGGAGGGCTGCTGATGTGGAACCCTGAGTAGGGATGTTTTCCTGTTGAGTCATTCCAGACAGAGGGCTCATGCCCTGGGACACAGACTTCCAGCCTCCCCCTACCAGCCTCTTCACCCTCAAGCTTAATCTTATTTCCTTTTCCTAGTGAGTGATGTGCAAAAAAGAAGAGCAGGACAGATCCAGAGGTTGGAAGGATTCATGATGGAGGGAATTGGGATTTGTTTTGGGAATTTATTTGTTTGTACAGAACATAACTCGTAAGTATAATGTGAGATCAAGCTGGTAGGTCTGGAAATGACTGCTGACAAGTGGTTAATGCACAAATAAGTGATAAATGGTCGATGTTTTACAGTTCTTCTAGAATTCAAAACGATTTTATTTCCCCCCCATATTTATGAGATTCTGCATGATGTTGTCCAGCTTGATATAAATAATCAAGCACCAGCTGAACAAAACTCTCGCTTTATGAACTTATGCACCAACAAAAACCATGTGAACCAGAACTCAAACAAAGCGCCTGAAAGTTCTACATCAGACAGCAAGATGTGTGAAAACTCTAGAACCCACATCCATTCCTCTGAAAGATATTAAATGAACAGTAACCACACATCTATTTATCTAAAAGTTTTTGAGCTAACAGCGAACAGTCTGGATGTTTTAGACCCAAATCCAAAAGAGATTCTCTCTACAGCCCAAATATTGCAAAGTTTTAGAACTGAGAGAGGATCATGTGAATGTTCTATACCTCGCACAGCCATCTGTAAGTGCTAGAACTGATAACAAATGTGAAAGAACTAGAAACAACATACATGCTTCTGACAGTTTTAATCAAAGTAAACCATGTGAGCATTCTAAACTCCAGACAGCCATTTGACATCAGAAAGTAAGAAGCGTGCAAGCTCTAGAACCAACATAAACTCCTTGAAGGTTTTAGAAAGACAGCAAAATGTCTCAACATTGCAGCACTCAAACACATCCATCTGTAAGTGTGCAAGCTTTAAAAAAGAAAAAATGAAATTTAGAAAAAATATGGGAGTAACATTTAAGGTCTTACAGATTGAACTTAAATTTACTGTAAAAAAAAAAAAAAAACTGAATTAGTGTTAATATATAACTTTTTACTTTTATCAAGTGGGAGTTAAAAAAAATTATAATTTTACAGTGTGGAATTCACATACACTACATTCTGAATGTTTTATAACTGTGAGGGAAATATGTTCTAGAACTTACAGCAACAAGCATGCAAACCTGAGAAACCATATTCATGCCACTAACAGTTTTAAAACAGTGAACCATCAGAATCTTCTAGAATTCAAATTAGACAGCAACAAGTGTGCAAGAAATGGAAGCAACATATATCCCACTGACAGTTTTAGAACCATCAGTGAACCATCGTAATCTTCTAGAATTCAAAAATCAACTCAAAGTTCCAAATTAGACACAATAAGTGTGCAAGAACTGGAACCCACATGGATCCCACTGACAGTTTTAGAACCAACAGTGAACTATCAGAATCTTCTAGAATTCAAATTAGACAGCAACATGTGTGCAAGAAATGGAAGCAACATATATCCCACTGACAGTTTTAGAGCCATCAGTGAACCATCGTAATCTTCTAGAATTCAAAAATCAACTCAAATTAGACAGCAGTGAGTGCATAAGAAATGGAACCCACATGGATCCCTCTGACAGTGTTACAAACAACAGTAAACCATCGGAATCTTCTAAAATTCAAAAATCAACTCAAAGTTCCAAATTAGACAGCAGTAAGTGTGCAAGAACTGGAACCCAGATGGATCCCACTGACAGTGAACCATAGGAATCTTCTAGAAATTAAAAAATCAACTCAAAGTTCCAAATTAGGCAGTAATAACAAAGTCCCTTTAAGACAAGTCATTTCACTCGGCGGCCATCTTTGAAACGCCTCTTGGGCATGCAAGCGCAGCTCCGATCTCTTTGAATGGGTAAACATCAAATTCTCCCAAGCTTTTTGCCAAGCTTTTGATTAAATTTTATATTTGAAATCACCAATGAAATTGGACAACAACTGTCTCATACATTTTGTTTCTAAACGCTCGAATCATGACAAAAAAACAGTATTTTCTAAGCTGGATAAAGCTAACGCGCATGCACAGTCCTAAATGCGCGTCTCTTGTGTCTCATTTCGGAGGCGCACGTCTGATTGTTTCTATAGGAACCGGAGCTTGACGCTGCAGTGACGCGATGACTTTACAAATTGGCGATTGGCTCTTATTTAGAAGGCGGGGCTTATTCCGCCATATTGCGCGTTGCACTTTCTCCCATTCTTAATAATTTGAGTGACGCGTCTTGTGTTATTCTATAGTCTTTGGTAATAAGTATGTAAGAAATGGAACCCACATGGATCCCACTGACAGTTTTAGAACCGACAGTGAACCACTGGAATCTTCCAGAATTAAAAAAAAATCAAATCAAAGTTTAGACAGTAATAAGTTTAGACAGTAACAAAATTAAAGTTTAGACAGTAACAAAATGAGACAGCAATAAGTGTGCAAGAAATGGAACCCACATGGATCCCACTGACAGTGAACCATGTGAATCTTCTAGAACTCACTGCCAAGTACCAACCACCTGAAAAGTTCAGAACTCACAGCCAACAGGCTAAATGTAGAACACAGAACAAAAGACACAGGGGAATCCCTGCTTGGAGCACGTCTGGAGATGGAGGGCTTCAGCTGGGCACGTGGGCACGACTCTGCTCCTCTCAGAGGCGACAGAGGCCCCCCGGAGCGAGAAACAGACGGAAAAATCAGACAGAATGAGTGGGTGAGATCTGGACTGGAAGCTAGATTGGTCACAGAACAAGAATGTGGAAAAAATGACACAAATAAGCAACCCACCCCCCATTCTGCTTATTTCACTCCCTCTTTCTCTCTAACTTCTCTTTTTTCCCTCTGTGCTCTTTAACGTGTTGACCAGCTGTGGTACATTCTTTCCACCTTATCCCGTGGGTCAAGCAAATCATTTCACCATCTCTCTCCCAGACTACAGAAGGAGTGCGTGTACATTCACGTTTGCGTGTGTCTGTGTTGCCTTTGAGGGAGAGAAAAAAACAAAGAACCATGAATGAGTTAGTTTATCCAGAAACGTGCAGATTTAGAGAGGTGGAGAGAGCTGAGAACAGATAAAGAGAGAACGCAATCGTTATTGTCAACCGAGCTGTCTACATGCTTGCCGTGTAGACAGATTAGTTGCTTATGCTTGCAGTGACTTATTTTATTCCCTAGTTTTTCCCATGTCTTTCATACACAAACAAAGAGCAAGAGATGAAAGTTTGTTGGCCTATTCCAAATATATAATCATGTAAGGGAGTGGATGATGTGTCTCATGAGTAACACTGGCCTCAAAAGCACCCAAACACAATGATGAATCATAAAAAAAAAAAATCTTTAATCAAAAGGAGCAGGAATGTTAATTATTTTAAGCAACGGAAGAGAAATGTGAAAGGATGTATGCACTCTCTTCACAGATTTGCATTACATTTATATTTGATGTGCTTTTTACAGGTGTCAAAATCTTTGGTAAATGCTTTTTTAAAAAACTTGTCCTTTTTTTTTTTTTTTTTTTTTTTTTACAAATAAATGCATTGTGGGAAACCCAGTAAACTAAGAGAGAGGCAAACCCAGATGCTGCCTGTGTGGTAATGATTTCATTTGCAGAGCTTGTCACGTGACCCCTTTGTGGCGTTTGAGGACGATCTGCCCACTAGTGGCCATGAGAGTCAATGCATGCAGACGCTCTCCTGGTCCCCATACGAACCCTATTACTCACAGTTACTGAGCGCACTGCTACAGGATATGAAAAAACACGCCAATTTCGCTATTTATTTTTGGATTGGTTTTCATTTGAGTTGGTTTTAATGGTGCATGAATAATTTATTTTATTTATTTAGGCCTGTTTTTAAATGACGACTGAGTTTGTTTTTTTAGTCTTAGTCGTTTTAGTTTGCATCCCTTAAAACTTAAACATCTCAAATTGTTCCATCTGGGTATGATGACACATAACTGCAGCACGATATTGCAAATAATACGAATTTAATATGACAAATTCAGAACAACACAGCAGTACTGCTGCACTTTTGGATGCATGCCACATTTTTGTTAACGATAACAACTTTGGTCAGACAGAATCTACAATAAGGCAAACACACAGATCAGTACCAAATGAAAAAAAAAAAAAAAAAAATCACAATTCAATCTGAAACGTTCTTGTTTATGAAAGCAGAGTAGATATGTCTGGTTTCCTAAACTGGACGCCCTCTTGATTTAATGGTTTCCAAATGGGTGCATGAGAGGTGTGCATGTCTGTGGAGGTGAGACGAAAAAAAAAACATGTCGACTGGAAACAGGATTTCCTCCAGCCAGCTGTCAGAATTCCCACCCACCCACCAACTCCGAGACACTCCAGAACCGGGTTTTAGTTCTGGAATCGTCACAGCTTTAGTCAGTCTGTATTCTAAGGAGCAGAATCAGTCGTGAGAATTTGGAGGAGGCATCTTTCCATAGCCTATTCGTCCTCCCACTTCAGAAGAATCACAGTGCCTCTATTCCTAAGAATGTGTAATAGTTCTGTCAATTAGCCACATATCTTAAAACCGAGATAAAAACTGTATATTTTTTAAAATTATGCAATAAATAATAAAAATACGCAATGAATATTAACAGTTTGTTTTGTCACTGTAAAATGATATGATCAATAAATCATGGAAACATATTTTTCCCATTACTTTAACTCATCAAAATAATTTACCAGTTTCGGATTAATTTAAGACTTCATGTAGCCCCGCCCCTTTTCAGCGCTGCGCTTGTTGTCTTTTGACTTCCTGTTTGTATTTCCACAGCGATGAATAACTGCTCGTTTTAAAATCTTCCCGGTTTACTGACATTTGTTAAGACATCTACTTTAAACATTACAATACTCATAACTTTAGTTAAGTCTACAATAAGTAAATCCACTTCACCTGCTAATTATTCTTTGACAGCGATGCCATAGTAATATCGCAAAAACGGAAGTTCAAAGACACAATTGTAAAGATGGCTGCGAGCACGTTTCGCTGGCGCATAAGGTTTTTACGATATTAGTCTCGAGTCAATTTAATGTAAGTTGAAATGACTATACAGCCCAGCCAATTTGCTTATAGTTAATAATGTGAGGCAGCAACTGAACTTAGTTGAAGTAGGTTTTACCATGTACCATCCAATAAAAATCCAAATGGAAAGTGTTCATGTGGCTGATTTCCTGTTGCTATGGTTACCTCAAACATCCACTTGGCAAAAGTAAAGATAAAACCAGTTACAGTTACAACCAAGCAACCAAATTCAAATGAATAAATGGACAAGAAACATTATTTTGAGTTAAATTTCATTATGTAAGAAGAAAGACTACGTGAAATGTTACCTGGGACAACAGTCAGTTATACAGTTTAGTGTCATTATACAAAATACAAAAATCTTTGACTGCAGAATTCTATGATCGACCAATCAGAATCAAGTAACGCTGTATAATATGTACAATTAAAGCTGTTTCAACACCCTTCAGCATTTTGCTTTTGACTTCCTCTGGAGGGGTTCAAAACTTAAATAGGAGGTCAAACCTTCCCATAAATCATACACTGTTTCTCTCCAACAGCCCACGTCCATTTCTCTCTCGTTTCTTACTCTCCCATCCTTTCCCTATCCGTGGTGGTGGTGCAGATATGCCAAGATCGTTTGTACTCTTCCCTCACGTTCTTGCTGTTCTCTCTCTTTCTGAAACTTGAGCGTTTCCAGATGTGCACTGGAACAGAGGCGTGGTGATGTCATCATGGGCTCTGCTTCCTGCACTGTCCCTGCATCCAAAAATCAGACTAACACACACACACAAGCCAAAGAGGAAGAAATAGAGGGGGAAACATTTGCCTTGGATGTAGAGAAGGGGAGGAAACAAAAAGAGAAAGACTGATAGATGCTTTTGAAAAGTAGTTTAAGGGTGTGAAAATAATGTTCTCTCCCACAATACATCTACAAATACACAGCACTACTGCTACAACAGCACCTGAAACAGCATATAAATACAGTGAGGAGCTATTGTTTATGTTGGGGGTTTGTTGCCATTGGCTCTTTGACCTTCCTCTCAATCACTCCTAAAAATAAAAGTTCTTCAGTGGTTCTCAGATTTTAGATCTCCAATGAAAACCCAGAACATCCTACTAACTGCACAGCAACACACCAACAACTTAAAAACTCATCAAATGCACAACCACAAAGAATACTTTAGCACAGTGGTCTCAAACTCAATTCCTGGAGGAACACAGCTCTGCACAGTTTTGCTCCAACCCTAATCAAACACCAGAAATTGAGTTTAAGACCACTGCTTTAGCAACTGCATACCACTACTATGCTATTAACTCGCACTCACCGGCCACTTTATTAGGTACACCTGTTCAACTGCTCGTTAATGCAAATATCTAATCAGCCAATCACATGGCAGCAATTCAATGCATTTAGGCATGTAGACATGGTAAAGACGATCTGCTGAAGTTCAAACTGAGCATCAGAATTTGGAAGAAAGGTGATTTAAGTGACTTTGAACATGGCATGGTTGTTGGTGACAAACGGGCTGGTCTGAGTATTTCAGAAACTGCTGATCTACTGGGATTTTCACACACAGCTATCTCTAGAGTTTACAGTGAATGGTCCGCAAAAGAGACAAGATCGAGTGAGCAGCTGTTCTGTGGCTGAAAATGCCTTGTTGATGCCAGAGATCAGAGGGAAATGGCCAGACTGGTTCAAGCCGATAGAAAGACAACAGTAACTCAAATAACCACTCGTTACAACAGAGGTCTGCAGAAGAGCATCTCGAAGAACATGCAACATGTCGGATGGGCTACAGCAGCAGAAAAACACACCGGTGCCACTCCTGTCAGCTAAGAACAGGAAACTGAGGCTACAATTTACATGGGCTCAACAAAATTGGACAATAGAAGACGTGAAAAACGTTTCTGCTGGGACATTCAGATGGTAGAGTCAGAATTTGGCGTAAACAACATGAAAGCATGGATCCATCGTGCCTTGTATAATGGTTCAGGCTGCTGCTATAGTGTAATGATGTGGGGATATTTTGCTCCTTAGTACCAATTGAGCATTGTTGCTGACAATGTCCATCCCTTTATGAGCACAGTGTATCCATCTTCTGTTGGCTACTTCCAGTAGGATAACACACCATGTCACAAAGCTCAAATCATCTCAAACTGATTTCTTGAACATGACAGTGAGTTCACTAAACTCAAATGGCCTCCACAGTCACCAGATCTCAATCCAGTAGAGCAGTTTTGGGATGCGGTGGAATAGGAGATTCGCATCATGGATGTGCAGCTAACAAATCTGCAGCAACTGCATGATGCTGTCATGACAATATGGACCAAAATCTCTGAGGAATGTTTCCAGCACCTTGTTGAATCCATGCCATGAAGAATTAGGGCAGTTCTGAAGGCAAAAGAGGTGGTATTAGGTGTGTATATATAGATAGATATATAAGCACCACTCACTTTTATGTAGACAATGTAAAAATTTGTTTTTTAGGAGTGTAGTAGTAATGGATTAAACATTGAACATGAACTCTTTCTCATGCAGACAACCTCTCTCTCTCACTTCAACTTCACTTCAAACTCCCAACTGCACCTGGACATCCCAAAGGCATTGAGCTCCCTCAGTCCAGATGTGTGTGTGTGTGGAGTTAAATGGGTCAGCAGCATTTATAGGCAGCGCTGATGGGGGAATCTGTGGAGAGGGGGCCGTGTTTGGATCGTCACTCGGCAACACCACTGTAAATAAATCTGAGTGAAGGATGCACAAAGAAAAGCATGCACAGTACAAACACACATGTACATTTTTAGATGACTTTTTCACTTTTTTACTAGTCAATATGAACACTTAATTTAACGGCAAAGAGAACATTGTGCCAGTCAATAATGAATGGATAAAATGAGCATGAAATCAATTAACTCAATAGAAAATGAATAAGCCTTAAACAAAAATATGGAACAATAGGAAATACAAAAAGCTATTAAAATACAATGGTAAATGAATAAAGATATATAATATGGTACTAAAATGACTTTAGTATTTGTACCATAGTATATGTCCAAAAAACCTACTTCTTTGTAAGTGAGCCAATACTATGGTAAACGTAAAAAGTACCTTGGAATATGAATAACCAAAGTAGTATGGCATTTCCATAAAAAGTATTATGGTACTACCGCAGTACTACTTTAAAAGAAATAACTGTGTAAATGGGTCAATTAATCAATACATTAATAAATAACAATTAAAAACAAAGACTGTAAAAATAATAAAATATTTAACAGAAAGTCTTTTGGGTCTCTTCTGATGAAATCCGAATCATATTTTAAAAATCTCAATTATGTATGATGTTATCCAGCTCTGTCATACTTGAAACAAGTGTCTTTTTAAAAGAAATGTTAAAGCAAATGTTATTTCAAGGGAAATCAGAGTCATTTTTCAGCAGAATGACTGGACCAGCACACAGAAAAACCTCACACTGTATTTATTATTGCGGATGCGGGTGGAGCGAAGATTGACAGCTCAGCAGAGAAGCAGCTCATCACTGAGAGTCAGAACCAGTGGCCAACACCAATACTCATGAAAACACTTGCCAGCATATTGCCATGTTTGAACCTCTTTCTCTCTCTCCTACATGCCGCCCATCCTCACTGACGTCTCTGGACGATTACTCAATATTTCTCCATCGGCAGTCTCCACCGCATTTGAAAATACTTTGCGAGTGAGCAGGGGGCATTTATTTCTATTGGGCAACAAAAATGCATAAAGACTACACCCTCAATGATCTTTTAAGGAGGTCTTCCCTGGTTTAGCATCAAGATGGTTTTAGCTCAACTGTATTCGTGCGGTTCTGCCTTAAATAGTTAGTGAGATCTGGGTGTCTAAAGGTTGAGAGGTTTTCTTACAGGCCTCTGCAGCATGATCAAACCTCATATGTGCCTTCAAACATACAAACAATACACAAAAGGCTTATAAACATACATAAATCACTCATCAACAGATTTCATTAGTGAAGTCAAGCATCACTTTAGTATTTCTCATACTGAGGGTTAGTGATTTGGATAAACCTCTAAAACTAAATATTAAACTTTGGCACACAGCCCTGCACCGTTTGTGCTCCAGACATACAGTGCACAGCATAAATGAGTACACCCCCTCTGAACAAATACAAAAGATGTATTTTCTTTATGATCACTAATACAATTCATGGAAAGATGGCAAAACTAAAATGCATTAAACATATGCATAATAAAAATATATGTCATTAATAGCCATAAAATAAGTAAATTAGCCAATTTTGTTTAAATTAAGGATTGCAGAAATAAGTACACCCTAGATTTAATTCAACAAATGTATAATATTCTAGCACTTAGTATGCCCTCCATAATTTTGAATATACTGCTCTGACCCTTCTTGGCACGGAGTGTACAAGTTCATGACAAATTGTCACATCTGTCCTGTTTAACTCCTGGATGATGAGCTCCTTAAATGCCCTGATCTTTAATGGGGAGTGTTGCTCAACTCGTCTCTACAGAATCCCCCACAGATGCTCAAGAGTGTTAAGATTGAGTGCAATACATGTCCACAGAAGGTTTTTCACCTTGGGAGAATGCATATCCTCATTGTCATGTGGAAAAAATTCCCAACAATGCAGGGAATAAGGAAAGGGTAACATCTTCTGTTTCAAGTTTGTGTATTAAATTACACAGTGGTGTGGGAATTCATGACAGCATTGATAAAGCACAACTCCCTCACACCTTCAGCACTCATATATCCCTATATAAGAGCTTTACTACCACTGAACTTTACTGTGGGAACCAGGCACTTCTCACTGTACTCCTTCTCTAGCAACACCATAACATTTTGGACGCTGTTAGATCCAAAATGATTGATTTGGTCTCATGAGACCAGAGTATTGATTCCCAGAATCTATATTTTGTAAATATGGGCTTTGGAAATGGCTAACTGACTTTATTGTACTTGTGTAGGTAGTTCCAGTGAGAACAACAACCATGCATGTCATTTCTGCAGGCTGCATCTTACTCTGTGAGATAAACAGTCAATCTTTTTATAGCTTTTGCTGGCTCTGAGACACTCGCTTGGTATTTCTCCTGCTCTTTGTCTAGCAAAAAAAAATCCCTCATCACTAAATAAAAGCTTAAAATGAAGGCCTGATTATTTCAGGGGCCTTGTCACAAGTCCATTGTTTTTGAATTTCTGTTACTTTTTCTATATTTTCACACTTAAAACAATGATTTGGTAATCCTCTTGTACCACTGTCCTCTTTTGTGCTGAGAAATAAGTCTCCTGACAGTTCTCTCCCAAGTGCTTCCATTGTTGTCAGCATTAAGTCTGAGAATGATTCAGTGGGCTATATAACACTTTTAATTGTCAAGAAATTACTTCGCTTTAAATGTTTTGGTTCAACATACTTACCTGTTGATCAAACATTGCCTTAAACTTACACAAGAAAAATTTTATTTCATTTTATTTAGTATCTTTTAGGAGGGTGTACTCATTTTTGCTACATAACATTTTATCACCTTGATAAGAAAATCTTATTTTCCTGAATAATTTTGACATGCTTCTTTGGTAATTGATTAAGCAGACTTGCTGGAACATTTTATCTCTAAAGAACCATAACATGTCTTCTAAGTAATTGAGTAATTGCTGACTTTCAGAAATTTCAGAGGGGGTGTACTCATTTATGCTGTGCACTGTAAATGATTCCTCAAATCGTCTGGCTTATTTCTATTATTTTCTAAACGTATCTTATGACTAAGAGTTGGAAAAATGGGGGAACCAATTAGCAACAACCCAGAATACCCTGGTAACTGCATAGCAGTAAGTTATACATGGGCAGATAACAGAATTTTTTTTTCAGAAAATGTGCCATTATAATATTGGTGGCACATTACCTTTTTCATATTTCATGCTATATATTAGTATCTACGGAGCCCCCTAAAAGGAAAAAATAATAAGGCAATGCTTTTGCATTCCCCTGAGAAACCTTTGTGTTCCCCCGAGAAACTTTGCATTCGCTCGCAAACCGTTTTGCGTTCCCCCAAGAAATTTTGCATTCGCTCAAAAAATGTTTTGCATTCCCCAAAGAAACTTTGCATTTCCTCACAAAACATTTTGCATTCCCCTGAGAAACTTTGCGTTCTCTCACAAAGCGTTTTGCACTCCAGAGAAACCTTTGCGTTCCCGAGAAACTTTGCATTCGCTCTAAAAACGTTTTGTACTCCCGAGAAACCTTTGCGTTCCCCCGAGAAACTTTGCATTCGCTCAAAAACACTTTACGTTCCCCTGAAAAAACTTTGCATTCACTCACAAAACCTTTGTGTTCCCCTCAGAAACTTTGCATTCACTCGAAATACGTTTTGCGTTCCCCCGAGAAACTTTCCGTTCACTCACAAAACCTGCGTTCCCCCAAGAAACTTTGCATTCGCTCACAAAACGTTTTGCACTCCCTGAGAAACCTTTGCGTTTGCTCGAAAAAAATGTTTTGCTTCCCCTGAGAAACTTCGCATTCACTCGGAAAACGTTTTGCATTCCTCCGAGAAATTTGGTCTTAGCTAATGTATTGTTTATAAGCCTTTTGTGTATTGTTTGTATGTTTGAAGGCACATATGAGGTTTGATCATGCTGCAGACTAACCCTAACCGCATGAATACACTGGAGCTAAGACCATCTAAAACCAGTTCAATACTATATTGTGATAAAAATGAACAGCAATATTTAATATTGTCTTTTTTTGGAGCTGTACTATTTGTGAATACATCATTATTTCCATTGAGAAGAGTTGTGCTGTTACTTATGATCTGTATTACATGGTTCTAGAAGTAGTGTGGTTGGCTGTTTTGGTTTAGTGTCTTTGTGCCAGTATAAACATGAGCAGAACATTTTCCCCACAAACAGCCAATCATACAAACTGACCATCAACTAATCACAGCTAATTAAATCAATGAGATATTGCTGGAAAAGGTAAACACCAAGACTTTCATTGGAGTTAAGACCCTTGGAGCGGTCAGGCTGAGGTAAAACACTTGAGTCTGGCGCACACAGACACACGTGGATGGAGCCAGAAAACAGTCTGATATACCCATCTAGAAAATCAGATTTTCCTATTAAAAGAGTACATAGTGAGAAAAAGGTCATTAGTGTAAATGTGTCATCATACAGCGATCCTAAATGACTCCCAGAAAGGAAACCATTAGGACTTTTCTCCCAGTAAAGGGACATCATGCAGCAATTGCAGTAAAACTGTCGGCAGAGAGCCACAGCCTGTAAGAAATTTATGTCCAGAATGGAATACTAGTGTACTGCTCACTGCATACTGCAAACTATACACTACTACCTTACTGACTCCAAACTTTTTAACAGTAGTGTACACTAAATGGCTTTCACATGATCTCATCATGTTGCACGTTGTTAATTCAGCAAGTGCTGTCAGCAATATTATCTTGGAAATGAGAACTGTGATTTTGCATTTTTAATCCAGTTCTGTGTAAAAAATCAAACAAACAAAAAAACCACCTTAACTTTTGGCAATCTTTTCAAATATTAAAAAACGCAACGCATATCAAAGGTCAAATCTAGCACATTGCATTGTGAGATACAGTATTCAATGAAGTTCCCATTCGATACTTTACTCATACTGCATCGCTAGACGCGGTGGGGAAAACTCCTTTTCTCCGATTACTGAAGCCTTTTTCAATCACAGCAGTGCATCTGCACTGCCATTGGTTCAAAAAATGTACAGAAATGAACCAATGACGGCGCGGCAGAGCTGCGCGAGCCTACGGCAAAGCAGTGCGCCAGAGCCCGCCAAATTGGGCAGGGCATCTGGCTATATAAGCAGGCGCTCGTCATAGCATCACTGATTCATTCTCCTTCAGCGACGACAACACTGCTCTTCACTGATTCTACGAAACTTGAAGCCACCTTCGCCAGTAAGCTGATTCAGCCGCTGCTCTACAGCAGCAAGATCAGCTCGCCGCCTTCTCTCTCGCTTTCTGTTTGCCGCCCACAGCTCAACGCTCTCAAGCAGGACTGATCAGCATGCCGCTTCACAGCACCGGATCAGATCGCCGCTTTCAAGCTGCTCTGCTCCCGCGTCGCTCTCAAAGCAGCCCCGGTCAGCGCTTCGCTCACGAGCCGCCTGCAGAGCACCTGTGTTGGCGCTTTCCTGCCTTGTGGTAATTAAAAAATTCTGAGCAAATTTCCTGCGAAGTTGTGGCAAATGCTGCACCAATGCCGAGCCTCTGAGCGCGTCATTTGCCGGCTCCGCCCTGCAAGGCGCGTTCACTCGTTTTCCACTGATCTCTTCACCTCAAAAGACAACTCTCACTGCCCAGTCTATTGAAGGAAAGGGATGCGCTGGCCCACGATTGGCCCAGCCTTCTCCTTTACGCTTTCCCTCCGATCGCCCTGATCCCTCAGGTTATCAGGCGAATCAGGGAACAGAAACACAAGGTTCTTCTAGTGGCCCTGCTCTGGAGAAACCAACGCTGGTTCTCAGAGATCTCTCAGCTGCTCACGGCAGCTCCGTGGCCCATTCCCCTGAGACGGGACCTCCTCTCTCAGGCGAACATGACGAAATGGCACCCACAGCCCGAGCTGTGGGCCCTACACTTATGGCCTCTCGATGGGAGCCTATGAACCTCCCAGAGGGTGTCTTAAATACCATCTCTCAGGCTAGAGCCCCGACCACAAGGAGTCTCTACGCTCTCAAATGGTCAGTCTTCACCACTTGGTGCACAAACCGAGGTGAAGATCCACCCACATACGACATATCTTCGATATTGTCCTTCCTTCAAGAGCTGTTGGATAAGGGTCGCACCCCCTCCACTCTTAAGGTCTATGTGGCGGCTATAGCAGCTTTTCACACTCCCATAGACGAGATATCTGTCGGCAGGAACAACCTCGTTGTTCGATTTTTAAAAGGGTCTAGGAGGTTGAACCCCCCTCGCCCTTTTTCTGTCCTTATGTGGGATCTGTCTACGGTTCTGAGGGCACTTAAAAGCTCCCCCTTTGAACCGCTGCAATCTGCTGATATTTGACCTCTATCACTCAAAACCGCTCTGCTATTAGCTTTGGCATCGGTTAAGCGAGTTGGAGATTTACAGGCGCTCGCTGTGAGCCCCCTCCTGCCTTGAATTCGGGCCTAACGACTCTAAGGTCGTCCTGAAACCTAGGCATGGTTACGTACCTAAGGTGCTCTCTACTCCGTTCAGAGCACAAGTAATCACGCTCTCTGCGCACCCTCCCTCACAGGAGGACCAGGAGCTAAATCTGCTCTGTCCTGTCAGGGCATTCTACATTGCAAATCTACATTGACCGCTCTGCCTCCTTTAGGCAGTCGGAGCAGCTCTTTGTATGCTTTGGTGGTCACACCAAGGGGCTTTCGTAAACAAAGCAAAGACTATCCCGTTGGATAGTTGACGCAATAGCTCTTCCATACTCCTCCTTGGACCTTCAATGCCCCATCGGGGTCAGAGCACATTCCACGAGAGGCATGGATTCATCCTGGGTGTTGTCCAGTGGTGTGTCCATTGCAGAAATTTATGCGGCGGCCAGCTGGTCCTCGCCATCCACTTTTGTCAGGTTTTACAACCTGGACGTCCCTGCTTTGCAGGCTCACTTCTGCTTAACTGTCTCTCTGAGCTCAACGCTCCGGGAACCACATTCCCACACTAAGGCTGGATTTAATCCTTGCTGGGTCTGACTATGTCTCAAACTCGCTGAAATTCCCACGTCTGGGCTTAGCTTCCTGCACACTCTCGGCCCTATCTAGTTCTGAAGCTGTGGGAAGCTCTAGAACGATTATATGAGGCCGGGCTCGACCTCTGTGAGTTAGCCCGGTTTTTGCCTTCTCTTGACCCCGATAAAATTTGGCCTGCTTTATTGTAGTTGATCTACGGGGCCCCTTCTGGATGCCCTGGACAATTACTTATAAGTCATTCATCTACCATAGCACGGTGTGATTGAATAGGTTCCCCACCGCGTCTAGCGACGAGTAAAGTATCAAAAGGGAACATACTCAGTTACTAATGTAAACTTGGTTCCCTGAGATACGGGAACGAGTACTGCGTAGCTAACCGTGCTATGATGCTGCACGACTTTGTCGTCGCTTCAGTCGATATGAACCAGTGATCCTAGGCCGAGCACCTGCTTGTATAGCCAGATGCCCCAACCAATTTGGCAGGCTCTGGCGCGTTGCTTCGCCATAGGCTTGCACAGCTCCGCCACGCCATCATTGGTTCATTTCTGTAAATTTTTTTAACCAATGGCAGTGCAGATGCACTTCTGTGATTGAAAAAGGCTTCAGTAATCGGAGAAAAGGAGTTTTCCCCACCGCATCTAAAAGCGAGGTTACGTTAGTAACCAAGTATGTTTTCTCTTGTATACTGAACATACTAGTAAACATAGTATTCCATGCATACAGCAAACACTGTGCACAGTATGCATACTACATACTCTTTTTTTTTTTTTTTTTCTTCAAAAGTAGTAGTTAGTATGCCATTCCTAACATATCAAATTAACTGTAAAGGCACTGTTTCGCACAGAGAGAGAGAGAGAGAAAGAATCTTTGTGGACAGATGAAAATGAAATGCTAAAAAGGGAAGATATGAACAAGAAAGGGGAAAGGGAAGGAATAAGGACAGGAAATAGAATATAAGACAGGAAAAAGAGGGATAGAAGGAAAAAGAACATGAGAGAAGTTCCACGTGTGCATTCAGGCAGGAAGCTGTATATCTTCAGTAGGACATGAAAGAAAGACGAGGGGAGGGGGGAAAACATGGTGCGGAGAGAGCGAAATAGAGGAAAAACAGCCATCATCCCGACTTTCCATCCATCACCCCATCTTTCTGAAAGGGGGTGGGGGGATGTGGTCATTGGCGGGACTGCTCAGTATGCTAGAGGTGGCCTGACTGTCTACTGCAAGATATGATGATACAGATACTGTGGTCTGAAACACACACATAAACACTGAAACACTCTAAGATGTCATAAACCTCTTAAAGGGATAGTTCACCCAAAAATATCATTTACTCATGTTGTTCCAAACTGGAATTACTTTTATTCTTCTGTGGCACACAAAAGATGAATTTTTGATAAATATCTTGTTTTCAATACAATGAATGTGAATGAGGACTGGGGAGAATAAAATCAAAAATGACAAAAAGTATCATAAAAGTAGTCCATTCAAAGGCATATGATGTCTTTTGTGAAGAGCAGATGAAAATTTAAGTCATTACTCACTGAAAATCTTGACATGTGGGATGGATGCATTCAGGATAAGAGTAGTGGTGTCCAATTTATCAAAATGGTTGGTCCAATCCATGAAACTTGCCTGAACCATTTGTTTATAAATCAGATTGATGCAGTTCTCGATTTCAACTCACTGACTCATTCCGACTGCAAAGACAGATTATCAATGAAAAATGGTTAACATTTCAATCTGTTCCTCACACAAAGCTATTGTATGACTTCAAAAGACTTTAAATATAGTGCATTAATCATACGGAGCACTTTTATGATTATTTAAATATATTTTTAAAGTACTTATGCATCATTTTTTGGTTCTTGAAAGATCCGGTCTCCATTGTAATTATGTGGAAAACAGTGACCATATCCAGAATTTCTCTTCTTATTTTTCATGAAAGAAACAAGGTCATACAAGTTTGGAAAGACATAAATATTGACCAAATGGACATTTTTAAATGAACTATTCCTTTAAAGAGGGGTAAACCTCAAAATGGAAAAGAATGTTCCGGACTAGGACCAGTGAGAGGGAATCTGGACCATGGCATCTTTATGAGAGGAAACGTAATGTATAAAGACTAATTATGTCGGGACACTACAAAGTGAACTCGGAGAACAAAGGCCACAATGTGCTCTGGTAAACCTGGAAATTACTCGTTTTTGTGGCTTTTGAGACTTGGGATTTTAAATGTCATGGTCCGTTTGCCAGAAACGTAGGAAAAAAATAGTGTGTGTGTAATTAAAGCCATATTAAACCATTAGTATATATTAGCTAATATTGCCGGAGGATAGGATGAATAACTAGATTACATTTTCTGAAGAAAACACGAGTGGTACTTGCCTGTGTGCAAAGGTCTGACTATAAGGCCAGACCAGAAAGCAATACTTTTCTTGACCCTTCTAAATCTTTTTTTCTTTTGTTCTGTTTTGCTATTTACTGTTCACTTTATTTCCATCTGGTGTGTAGTATTCATGTATTTTTGGCAGAGCAGATTTTCTCTCACTCTCTTTGCTGAGTAGCAGTGTGACTCAGTCACACATTGATGATGAAATTGGTTCGGGTCCACAGGGTCCAAGTTCTGGCAGGAACGGACGAGAAAAAGTGCCAGAAACACGGAAACTTCCCCTGCAGCCAGAAGAGCAGAAAACATTCACACAACACTACAAAAACAGATACAGACCAACACGAAAACATCCGCGCCTAGTGACCAGTCCTGGACGAGAGACCCCACAACTCTGCTTGAGCTTCACTTGTTTGTTTTGGATATGTCGACCGTTTGAGATTTATGACAGATAACTGGACAAAATGTCTTTTCTACAATGTCCCAAAAAAAGCTTTCGGCTGATGTCACCCCTCACCAATAGAGAATGTCATAAAATGTCACACAAGACTGTCTACAGGAGCAAATCTTCAGTCTGTACTTGCCTACAAACCACATATGTGCTATTTTATGTGCTACAAAGGCTGCATCCAGAATTGCATACTTCCCTACTATATAGTAGGGCGAAAAAACAAAAGTGACAAAAGAAGTATGTACGAATTCACAGTACTCATAAAAGAGTAGACAAAAAGTACCCAGATGACCTACTACTTCGGTAGAGATTCTGAGTGGTGCATACGACGGACACTTTACTATCCCATGAGGCCACAGTAGAGGATTTGTAAATGGCAGTGAAGCAACGCAACTGATGCTGGTGGTCACATGATAATGACAACACGGCGAATGTAGTACGTCTGGATTACATTCATACTACACACACTAATGCTATATATAGAACATACAGTGCTTTTTTAGAGGTCGTGAAGTAATTACTTATTCAAAATAAGTACCTACTTAAGAGAGTATGCGATTTTGGATGCAGCCTAAGTGTTTACAAACAAAATATTGCATATTGCACATCAGCTTTATGAAGCGAAATTTGACCAATGAGATTCCACGGTGGGCGGGGCTAACCGGCATGGCTTTATAGAAACCAAAGCTGCGTCCAAAATCATATACTTCTCTACTATATAGTACTCGAAAAACAGTATAGGTGCGTCCCAATTTGCGTACTTATGGACTATTCTATGACGTTTTTAAGTACAAATAGTGCGAGTAGTGCGTTCACACAGAAAATTCCAAAAAGAAAAAGTGCACTTTAAATACCCGGATGGTGCACTAAATTAACGGAAAAAACGAAGTGTGGAATGTTTGACACTTCGTGCACTCAACTGTCGCAGCTTTTATACGTAGCGGAGGGGGAGGGGGTATCAGACTCCATTGTTAAATGATAAAAAAATAACCTTATACAATTCAGGCACTACATGGATGAGTACATAGTGCATAAGTACATAGTGTATAAGTGCATAGTGTGTGCATAATGTGAACATAGTAGTATGTCCAAATTCATAGTATTCAAAAAACAGTAGGCGAAAAGTACCCGGATGACTTACTACCTCTAGTGAGATTCTGAAGTGCGCACACTTTGGACACTTTGCTATCCAATGAGGCCACTGCAGAAGATATGTAAATGGAGTTGAAGGGACGTAACTGATGCTGGTAGGTCATGTGACAGTAACAACATGGCGGATGTAGTACGTCAGAATTCATACTACATGCATTCGTACTATATAGAACGTACTTTTTCAACAGTCGTGAAGTAAATTTAAATTCAAATGTAGTACCTACTCAACAGTACGCGATTTCGGACGCAGCTCAAGTGACCATCAAAATGTTCCGTCACATCAGTGGCCTAGTACCAAGAGGCCATTCACAACGCGTTTTTGCGAGACAGACACAGTGTAGTGGATTGAAAAAAGCGTAAGGTCTAGAGAACGACGGCGAGCCCAACGGTCAAACAAGCGCGTTTACATTTCATTTTAATCTATCCACAAAACAATGTAAAAACAGCGCAGCGGAATGCAAAAAGACGGCAATAATTTTGTGGGGTTTTCAATTCGGAATAGCATACTAGCATACTGTTACTATTTCTGCCATATAAAGATATATTCGGTATGCTATTTCAAATAAGCCCATACACCAACCTTTGTGGAGCCTTTAAAGGGAACAGAGAATAGGGATGATAACTCCTGAATGGAATGCAGTTAGTCTACATAAGATTGGTCCCCTCAGTAGTGCCCACTGTGTATAAGATCAGATGACCAAGCAAAAAATATTTTAGAAAGGTCAACATGAAAAATCTGCAAGCTATTTTACTCATGTAATGTGAGATTTCTTTTTTTATCAACAAGAACAAACGTTTTTCCATCAGGAACTTATTAGATGGTTAATGGCAGGTAGTTGAAGGGGAGGGGCTAAAAAAATAAGAGGGCTTGATGATGTCAGCTGAAAAGAAATTTGTTTCAGAGGCGGAGCAAGCTTTAACACTTGAAATAAGAATACAAACTTTTCTTTGGAATAACTGCTTTTAAGAAAGTAGATAGGGCCAATGTTGATGTTCAGGTCGACTTGATTTTTACAACAACAGCTCTCTTGTTTCACATCACTCTCTCCATCGCTGAAAATCTCATCTTAAACAATAAGTCAGCTAATTTCACACACGTGTTCCCTCGCAGATCCAGCCACATTGAGGATCATTTCTCACCCGGTGAGTCATGCACTAGATGACGTGAGCGTTCTGGCTGCTGCGGCGCTGTGTGACCCACGTTTGTGGTTTTATGAAGGAGACAGAGAACAGATTGGCTTGTCAGAGGTTCGTTTTCGAGCAATGTTTGGTTTAAGTGCTACATTGTAATGAAAGTTAACATGATAGATGAAGTTCGCTGGAGCGGCTGCAGTGCTGACTCATACTCTGGAGAATGTGGAAGGGTCACTGCAAGCAGGAGGAGGAGGAGAAGAGGAGGAGGTTGGGGCCCCTGAGGGCCACAGGGACCCAACATCTGGATAGTCGGCTCAATCTATAGCGACACCACAATGAGAACGGTGTGAAACATAAGCCGGATCTGGAATTGAAAGATTTGGATCTAAATCCAGTCTGACAGCAAATAAAGACAAGAGATACTGAGAGTTTTAGAAAGAAACAGGAATCCAGCCTCTGTCTGTGCCCGCAAATCTCAAAAACAGACTTGGCCTTGTAAAACTTACACATACACGTCTGCTTCGGTCATTAGCAAAAGGAAAAATGCTGGAGGGAATGATTAAGAAATTCACCCAAGCTCTCAAACTCTTCTATACACCATTACACCATATTAAAGTGATTATTTTAACAATAATGAACAAGAGGCTGGTTTGGCTGGATAGCGGAACTGAAAATGTTTGAGTTATTAAAGATTGAAAATTTCAAAATGTGCACTTCTAATCAGCCAAAACTATATTCACATAACATTGTCTTGTGCGTCTTATTGCTTTTATATAATAGCCTATGCAAAATAAAAATATTAATGTCATACTTCTGATTTAAGAACTACAACTGAGGCTAATAGTTGGTCTCTTCTAGTGCTGTGTAGTGATATAGTCTATACTAGATATTTTGCAACATCGTATTGACCAATTAGCATTTAAGATCAGCTTTATCAATTTTATAATGAAAAATACTGGTATATAACTCCAAAGCCTGTAACAGACACCATTATCACGCCTATTAACCTCCTCTGTGATGGAGTGTGACTGCCACCTAGTGGACACTGTACACAAACACATTTCTAGATCTGGTATTTTTGCATATTATATTAGTCTTTATGACTCAAATATAAGGAGTGATAGAATGTACAGAAGGAAGCTCATCATAGTAAAAATCTGGAGTACTTCAAAACAGTAATACGTCTACAATTTAACATTAATCTTCAGTGACTTTCCAAGTGACAGAAGAGAGAGGGTTGGGCATAATCAGGCAATTGATCAGTTAAGGGCAAAAAGAAGAAAAACTTGTTTTTCCTATTCAATATGAATATACAATTATAATTATTATTCAAAATATTATTTTATTGAATGTTAAAAATAAGTAAATACAGAAATATTGAAATTATACTATTGCACTGTAAAATAAAAACATTTATTAATATTAATAATTTTATTTACAGAACAAAAGTAAAAAATTTTCAGCCTGAAATCAAAACCCACTCTAAAGAAACCCTTTTCCAGCTTCATTTACAAACTGCGCCTTACAAGAAAAAAATAAAATAAAATTATATATATATATATATATATATATATATATATTATTACCTGCATTCAGATTTAGCATTTTCCTTCAGGTCAGTCCTATGTTCATAATAAAAAATCTGTTTAAATGTCTGCTGCGATATCTTGTCCTTTTAACAGTTAAGGGGTTTCCTGTGACTGACAGCGCTAGTCAAAGCATTTGTCAGTTGCGTGTTGTTCCGCGTTCACAACAATTTAGTCTTTTCAATGTAAAAGTCTTTGCTACTGACTGACACACTCATAAAGACAGTCTTTGCCGCCATCTAATGGTGTAATAATGTAACTTCTGTTGCTGTTCACGGTCAGGGACTATTTTTTCCGGCGAAAGGAATGCTTCAGTGAAAGTTTACTTCATGAAAGTTGCATTGATACATATTTTTGGCTTTAATATTTGTATTGTGTGGTAACCGTTTTATAAAAGCAATAAGGTACTCGAGGCTAGTGCTGTATCATAAATAAGTCACCGCTGAAGGGCGTTATTTGGCATGACTCGAAGCGGAGTACAGCACAGCCTCTCCTACCTTATCGCTTACATATATATAAACTGGAAAAACTAGAATAAACAGAAAGCCACCTTTTGCTTTAATTACAGCCATTAATCTCTTTTGATATGTCTGTACTAACTTTGCACACCTAAATTGGGGAATATTTGCCCGTTCTTCCTTGAATTCCAGAATTGCTCAAGCTTTTCCCTTCAATCCTGACCAATCGCCCAGTCCCCACTAAAGAGAAACACCCCCGCTACATAATGCTGTCACCACCATGCTTCACAGTAGGTATGATGTTTTGGGTGGTGTGCTGTGTTTGCTTTTCGCCAACTGTTGCTTTTTCTTTCATTAGTTTGATGTTTTAAGGCAAAATTGGTAAATAAAGCTAGAAAAGGGTTTTTTTGGAATAGGTTTTTATTTTAGGCTGTATGACAAATAATGTAACTATTTCAAAGTGGTATGATGATTTTCTATTGGCACTGTAATACAAATATTTATGGATGTCATTCTTTGCTTTCAACATCATAGAGCTTTTATTTTGCAGAGAGACCTTGAGCCAAGCTTATGCAATGCTGTCAGGTCTCACATCTCAGCTCGGAAAATATGGAAATCTATATAAATACGTTAAAAACATCTCTACTTATTTTTTTGCATGTATAACTTGCACTGTATATTCCATACTGTATGTATAGAATACCCTGTATTTGTCAATTAATCTACTACATTTGCCAAAATGTGCAATATACAATAGAGTGCGCAGAAAGGTGTATCCCAGAATGCAATACACTTCCATCTCTAGTGTGGCAGATAAAGCATTTTCTGTTTACTAGATGAGAATAGGAATAAAATGATGCAAAACATAGCATACGACTATATATAATGCATATGGATTCACATCCTAAAAAAACTTAATTGAATAAGGAAGTATACACAGTATACTGCACAATATGCAGTAAACAATACTCTATTCCAACTAGTGCACTTTGAATAATTTCCAACACAGAATCAGAATGATGTTTGTGGTTTATATTTTTCCATGGCAGAAACATTTTTGAGGCAAATTATTTTGAGGAAAGCTTTCTGTGCACGGATGAATCATGCACAATCAATTTCAAGTCCATGCGGTTTTTAATGTCCGTTTTGAAAAATGATTTGGAAAATATACATAAATGGCTAAAAATACAATGAACTGAAAGTTTATTGTTTTTCTTAATGGTGCTGCATAAAACAAATAACAGATATATATTACACAAATCTTTATTTACAAAACAAGGCATTTACGTTTTAACATATAAACATATTTACAAGAGCACATGCAGACATGCGCAGCCGTCTACTCCAGTGTTTAAGGAGGACGTCACGTCTGCATGTTCACCTTCTTTGTGTTGGGATGACTTTATTTCCGCTGGTGGCCACCGGGATGAGAAGTTTCCGATACTCGAGCGGAAGATACTTCTCTATCAGTATATTCACAGGTGTACCATCCGTCACAAAGCCCTGCCTGAGAAAAACAACAGAAACAAGTAGTTTAGCATGCTAAACATAGCCAATATGACTAAGATGGGAAAAGGCTGCAAAAGTTTACAAAAACAAGTCATTCAACTCCATTAAACTTAAAGAGGACATATTATGCCATTTTTCAAAGTCTTGAGGGGTCTACAGAACATGCTTGAATGTTTAAAACAAATTTTTATTTATTTTTTTATTTTTTTACATATTTTACACTGTTGCAGCACCTCTCTTCCCAGTCTGTCAGTAACGCTTTGTTTAGTTCCTGTCTCTATAAAGCCCATCCCACCGAAAAGCATAATGTGCTCTGACTGGTCGGTTGGATTAGTGTGCTGTGATTGGTCAACCACTTTCAGAGCGTATCTGAAAAATGTCACACCCCTTACCAGAACCACAAGTTTCAACACACTACTAACTAACTTAACCAGGCCCCGCCTCTTTTTGGTGTATACCTTGGGCAGGAATTATTTACATGAGCAATATTGTGACGTATTCATTCCTGGAAGAAAACTCAAACCTATAATGGAGGTGTTTCAGGGAGTTCAGAAACAGTGTGCACTGATATACAGAATTTGAACTGACTTTATACATTGTAACTTTGTGGATGTTTTTCATGCTCAAACAGCAACATTACACACTAAAGAAAGTTGAAATGTAAAAAAAGCATAATCCTCTTTAATGTTTACCTTCTCATGAGGAGCTCAAAATCTTCAACCTCAATGGTTTTACGTTTGGCGTGAGTAGCGTATACTTCCAGATCATCTGCTAGCCGTTCAAAGTACTTCTTAAGACTAAAAGGAATAAAAAAAAAAAGCACAGAGAGAAACATTGCAGGAGAAGTAACTTAAAATGTTCATGTTGCATAGCAGAAATAATCCTTCCCTGAGCACTTACATTTCATTAATGGCAGGGTAGATGTCACTGGCCACCTTGGTCTTGGCGAAATGCTTGAACACGCTCATGACGTAACTCTTAGGAAGAACATCAGCCCCCGTCTGACGCTTCTTTCTGGGGGCTCGTTTGGCAACCTGAGGGGCGGGACTGAGATAAATGGGTTTTAAATATGTATTAGGATACACTATAAAACAAACAACTGGAAGAGGAATGTTGTTGGTAAATACCCAGCATTCACTTCTTTAAGGACTGTGGGCGTGGTCTGCGCACTAGGACTTGCGAACACTCTCTTCTGTCTTACGAAAGCAGGAGTTTTCATGGACAGTTCTGAAATAAAAGAAAATACACTTCATGCAAAAGTAGCTAAATCTGATTTGCAAGCACATCAACAACTGATTCTTTTTAATGATTTGATAAGACTGACTCGAACGATTCACTCAAAAATTGTAAGAAAACACTTAACAATCAATATTATTTATTATATATACATATTACATATATAGAATTTCCTTATTTTAGTACAAGAACAAAGGCATCTGTGCACATTTTTAATGCACTGGTTGTTGAACCATTTCACTGAAATTCATTCAAATGAGCTGATTTGCTAAGATGAATTGGACATCTTTTAACCAGTTTTCTGAACTGATTCACTCAAATGATCTGATTCACTAAGTCAAATTGGACAGCTAAGACATAAAACATATATGAAAGTGGGTGTCACCTGCACTAAGTGCGTCGTCGTCATCATCCTCTTCCTCCTCCTCTTCCTGTGGAGGTTCAGGGCTCTGATTGGCTGGCTCAGAGTCCATCAGCTCCTCCTCCTCCTCCAATTGGTTAACTTCCTCTGGGGCATTATGATGCTCTGCAAGCTCGGGCAAATCTTCCTCAGCCAGACTAGCCTCATGTTGCAACGACCTCTGCTCAGGTGTGGTGACCTCTGCCACAGGGCTGCCCGCTTGTTCTCTTTCTTCACCTGGAACGTCCTGCAAACTCTCTCTGCTCCCGTCAACAAAATACAGATGATCTGAGCAGAAACACAAACAAACAAACTCTGAATTATCAATGAATTTTAGTCATTACCATTAAAGAACTGCCCACTTAAACAGAAAGAGACCGTGTAAAGCAACAGAGCACAGTTTGCTTTTTAACATGACATTTTGTGGGCGTATAATTTCTATTTAATCATAATCAAAATCCTGAATGTCTTTCAAAGATTTGATGCCAGGAACCTTACAAACTTTATCAAATCCAACAATTATTGGTCGATATTTGGCATTGAGTAGCATTCAACATTGATAATAATAAGAATTGTTTCTTGAGCAGCAAATCTGCATATTAGCATATATAAAATTTTAACATTTTTTGACGTTTTTTGAATTTGTATTAACATTTCACATTACTGTTTTTTCAGTATTTTTTTATCATATAAAATGCATCTTTAGAAAATCTTACTGACCCCAAACTCATTTGAGACTGAACCTGTGATTTTGTCATTTCAGGCAGTCTCATTGCCCTCACCTTTCTCTCTGGGATTCAGTCCAACTCCAAAACTCTTTGTGACTCTCGTGAAGGCCGGCACTCCCAAGACAGCTCCTCGTCCCTCTGAGCGGTGAGCTCTGCGAGTTATTCGCTCTGGATTATGCAATGCGTCTGGGTTCTCTTCAATGTTCTCATCTTCAGCATCCTCATGCTCAATTTCCACAATATTCTCATGTTCACCTTCCTTCAAGTTCTCATCCTCAACGTCCTCCGCATTCTCATCCTCAACTTCCTCCACGTTCTCATCTTCAATGTTCTCATCCTCAACGTCCTCCACATTCTCATTCTCAACTTCCTCCACGTTCTCATCTTCAATGTTCTCATCCTCAACGTCCTCCACGTTCTTATCCTCAACTTCCTCATCCTCAACTTCCTCCACGTTCTCATCGTCAACCTCCTCATACTCAACTTCCACAACGTTCTCACACTCAACTTCCACAACGTTCCCATACTCAACTTCCACAATTGACTCCCGATCTTGTAGCTCCACATACTGAGATTCAGGAAGTGATTCTGTCATTGCCTGTGTTGGAGCAAGTACAATATCATCTCCAGGACTTAAAAATACATCATCTCCTCCTTCTTGGGATGAAGGCACCACCTCTTCCTCTTCCTGTGATGGTGCCTCAATCTCATGGTCTTTTTCTTCTTGAATTAAAAGCTCTGAATCCCTAACATCAGGAATTTCGCTGACATGAACCTCTTTGTCAACTTTTTCTTGGTTTTCTCTCTCATGCCCATGGTCCCTCTCCATCTCTACAGATGGCCCTACTGTGTCATCTTTTTTCGGGTGGACGTATAGCTCTGTGACATCATTGAGGCCAAGCGTGAACTTCTGCCATGAAGAATCTTCTAGAGTTTTCCCATCCTGAACTACAGAGTGAACTACATCTAAAGGACAGAGAAACCATTTTAGATACAGACCAAATAAGATGGATGAATAATATCAGACTCTGTGTACATTAAGGCTTCATGATTTTAGGTAAAAATCTAATTATTTTTCGGATAAAACTTTCCATTGCAATTTAAAATGTGAAGAAAAAAAAACCCTCCAGGTTTGTTGTGCTTGATCGTAGGGCTGCAAAATTTGGCCAAAAATTCTCATTATATATCAATATGACTTTAATAATAGTAATAATTATGTAATAATAATTAGTATCATTACTGCTACAAAATAAAAATTAAACTTCATCATGAGCCGCTCTTGTGTAAAAGAATGCTTCATTCTGAAACATGCAGCACATATATTTAATTAAACTGCAGCCGTTGTGATTTGATGATCACTCTAAGCCATATCACGATTTTGGTTATTTGTGCAGCCCTAGTAGTATATATAAACCTTGGTTAAGTCCCTGCTCCAAGCATCTCTGAACGGCCTCGTCAAATGAATCCACAGACAGCACCCTCCGATTGGACACCTTCCGCTGGAGCCCCGCCCTCTCTGTGCGCTTCTCCACAAATGGGGTCTTCAGGGTCAGGTTCAGCCCACTGACAGAAAATAAACTTGAATGAATAACACTCAAAATGCCTCAATCATCTCTTACTATTCAATTTCAACCATGTACTTCCCATTCAGTTCCTAATAAATTAAATGTGGCAATTTTATTTACTTTCCATTGCCAGTTTTAGTGACCAGGCCAGTCTAATGGAAAATAACGGACAGCGCATTTACCTCTTTAAGCCAGCAGACAAATCCAAATCATGAGATGCATCTGATTTCTCTTGAGGGCCATCACCTCTGTGAGAGACATGTGAGATGTCCTCTGTGTTGTCTGAGAACATAGAAAATGATTAGATGATGCTTTATCAAAGTGCTCTGTTGCACATGTGACAAATTATGTGCTTAAATTATTAGGATGCACCGATCAGGAGTTTTCATAGCCAATTCCGATTGCTGATTTTTTTACAAGCAAATGGGCCAATTCTGATACCAATTTTTTTTTTCTTTTTAAGCAAATTTATTTGTCATTTATTTGCTCTGCATGAGCAGTTGTTTTTGATTTAAATTAGTTTGTATAATTTGAAGATTTAAAGGGGACCTATTATGCAAAATTCACTTTTGCATGGTGTTTGGATATAAATGTGTGTTGGCAGTGTGTACACAACCACCCTATAATGATAAAAATCCAACCACTCCTTTTTTTTTAATCCCCATAAATCATAAGCAGTGTCCCAGAACAAGCCGTTTCCAGATCCCTGGCAGTGTGACGTCACATTAGCCACAGGCCCCGCCCACGAATGTTGACAGACACTGCCGTTTTAACATAGAACTGCCCTGAGCGAGTTCACAGCCTGTTGTACAGTCCGCCATTGCTGCACTGATGAGAACGTCTCCCAAGCGTTTTAGGTGTTCTGTAGCTGGATGGATTAATCCACATAGCGCTCTCCATTTACTCCCTATATCTGAGCCGCTGAAGACGAGGAGAAATGCTGTCGAAGAAAATGCTCCCTCAACTCTACTGAAATTCATTTATGTCTGCGCAAATCATTTCACACCGGACTGCTTTGTGAACAAATGTCAATACGAAGGGACAATACAAAACAGAGGTTGTACTCAAAATGTGTTACTCAAGAATAGATCAGTACTGTTCGTGATCCAGCTTACAGTCTCCAGAGTGATAATGTGACGGCAGTAATGAAGGTGAGAGCACTTTATTACAGTTCATTGGAGTTGATTTACGGAAATAAAGTGTACCAGTTTATTAAGCACAACCCGAAAAGGCATAAGGTCTTTATATATTTGTTTACTGTTAGTTGTAACGAGTGTTTCTGTGTACTTCGCTATGTATGTTGATGATAATGCAAGGGAGAGAGAGAGAGTTTATGGATAATATTTTAATGCACACTTGCACTGTGTTTTATTAAGCTCTTACAGTGATTTTCTAGAGTGAAAACAGACGCTTCATATTTTGTGTGAAGTACAATAAACGTTATAAAACTCATCGGTAAAGTCGAACGGGTTCCGGTACAACAGGCTTTTACTAATATAGTGGATAAAAACAAGAAGACAATATAAGTTATAACCGTAATTAAACTAAACTATACCTGTTCTATCTCCATGCAGCATATATTTGCAGTTTCTGGCATTATAGTGCATCCTGACTGAATCCTGACACCGGAGAATGAGCTCTTGAAGCTCCGCCCTCTTAGGCCAAGCGCAGCAGCTCATTTGCATTTAATTATCTGTGGGGTATTTTGCGCTAAAACTTCACATACACACTCTGGGGACATCAGAGACTTATTTTACATCTTGTAAAATGAGGCATAATAGGTCCCCTTTAAAGCAAAAACAAAATGGTCTGACTGTGAAATGATGCTACATAAAACATACCTGCACAAAACAAAAACAGCAGACAGACTGAATGAAAATGTAAATACACTCTCTGTCAGTAGGTGGCGCTTATAGAACAGCAGCGGTATAGTGTTTCCTTGGTTACCGCTGTAAACAAACCAGCGCTGCTTCTAAACACTACTTTAATTATAGGAAAAGAAAATGCCATCGAAACTTTTCTGAAGTCAGTTCCCTTCAGAGATGCATTCATATACACCCCCAATTCAATATTTATATTTTTATTCCAATATTTTGAGCATTGCAAACAGCTTGCTGCGCCTGGTACAGAATTTTGTCTCCTTGTGTCCGTCTTAAGCCTGTGTTAACGTTCTGTTTACAGACTTCATGACATTTTTGGGAAATGATTGCAATGCAGTTTGAGTGCAAGTCCAGAACAGAGATCAGCCAAAATAAAACAAAAAAACTAATTGATGGCCTGTCAACCGGTGCATCTCTAACACATGCAGTACGCCCGTTTTCAATTCCAAACATAGACAAACTTGCTAACAAAATCAAAGGAAACAGGTGTATAACAGGTGAGAATGGGTGAAGCACCTGGCAGCTGATCAAACTGTCTCTCCAACGCAGACACACTGAAGGCACGCTGTGGTTTTCTGCGGCTCAATCCTTTGACCACATGCGTCAGGGGTTCAGTGTTCAGGGTCAGATCAGACAGCTCCACTCCAGACAGACCTTCACTGAGGAAAACACAGACACATGAACACAACGTGTAGAGAACTACAAGTACACGAGACTGAAGAGCTACTAACGTTCTCTCTCCGGCACTGGACACACTAGACTCGGCTGGATTCGGTTCTGCTTCTTGCAGTGCTGGCTGACCCGACATCAGCAGCGATGCTTCAGTCTCTGAAACACACATGGTGAAATATCAAAAACAGGTTTTCTGCTTCCAAAATTTTATTTGATGCAAAGTTTTTTAAGATTTTGCAAAATGAATTATCATTACAGTCACATTAGTATCGTCATCTTGTGATTATTTAGGTATTAGTTATTTATATATTGATAATAGGTAAGCATTAAAAACTTGTAACTAGACTGTCAATTATTTAGGCTACATAAAAATTAAATAAATATATATAAATAAATAAAAAATAATATAAGAATATATATAACAAAAATAACTCACTATATTAGTACAGATAATTGTATATAAATAATTATGTTAATCATTAAAAATAAAAATAAAAAAGTAATTAAGCTACTGGATAACGATGTATCCAGAAACATCCTGAAATAATGTGTAAACTTACAAAGACAGCTCTAAATACTGCAACTAAAATGAAAACATGAAATCAAACTTTAACCTAGTAGTGAGTATATTCCAGTGTTATAAAACTTAAAAAATTTTGTTTATTTGAATTTTTGTTTTTTTGTTTATTTTAAATCTGAAACTAAGAAAATTATAAATATAAGATGAATAACTTAAATTAAATGAAAATTAGAAAAGTTGCCATAAAATAGGTTTAAGTTGACAAGCTAATACTAAGCTACATAAAAATATTAAATAAAAATGAATAATAATGACAAAAGCACATTACAAAATTACTAAAACTTGAACTAAAATTAAAGCTAATTCAACATATTAATAATTACTGTAATAATACATGCAGATTTGAATGTTCTGTTGTGATTTTGTCAAAGTTTAAAAGACATTGCCATTTAGGAATGAGATCGAGATCTTTTAATGATTAATCGTGCAGTTCTAATAGTATATAAATAATATTTGTACTTTCCATGGCTTTTCAGTGTTTGGAAATGAAAAATTCCCTGATATTTCTAGGTATTCCATAGCTATAATATCTCAGAATCTCTCTCTTTATTAATACATCCGTGTTTCTTGACATTAATCAGTTCATTCCTGAAACCCTGAGTTTCCACTCACCCATTTGAATGATCCCCCTGAGCAGACCACGAGTCGTCATGTCCTCGTCATACAGTTGGGACGGGGCTGCGACAGGAGGGTCCGTCTTTGCCACTGTTGACCTCCGTCGTTTAGGTGAAGGGAGGGGTGACAGAGAGGCACTCTAAAAAAAAAAAAAAAAAAAAAGAGGAAGGTATTAAGGATGTGATTATATAGAATATGCAGCTGTATATATAATAATTCATTAGATACCACACATACCTCATGGAGCTTCTTCTTGAGTCTCTGACGTAAGGCAGACCCAGGACTCTCCAGACCAGGGGTATTTTTCAGCCTCACGCTCCGCCGTGTGCTGCTTGAACTGAAACACATAACAAACATTGAAAAGCAATACAGACACCTTACAGAAAATTATATATACCAGAAAGTTATTAGTCTAAGGAAGTTTGTATTGTTGTCTGTAATGGTTATAATTCACAATTTGTATGATTTTAAAAGATAATGCTAAATAGAAAGTTAATACTACAACCAGTATACAAATAACATAGCTTTCCCTTTATATCATTTTTGTATTTACGTTAGTTGTTACCCAACTACTTGATTTTGTGAAAAATATATTTAGGTAACTATTTGTTTATGTATATGTGTGCATAAATCATTTGCGTAAAACTCATATAAAATTATGCTGGGCGTTTTATATGTTTACAAAATGCAAGTGACATTTGAAATAAATTCACCTTCTGGTTACAGGAGATCTGGGTAACTCTGTGTGCAGGACTTTCCTCAACAAAACCCGAGCAGATATGTCCTCTTCTGTTGAATCCATCGTTTCTTATCGTAGTTTATCACAAAATTATATATTCCCAAATCCCACAAACCCTAAACTACATTAAAATGAAATGAAACGACAAAGAAAAACATCGTCGACTGCGCCTGGGGTTTGAAATGGAAGTCACTCCCGCTCGTTCGTTCAAGTGAATCTCGCGATATTTTGTCGATCGCTTTCATTGGCTGTGTAGTTTACAGCAAGGGGGCGCACGACGGCTCAGAAAGCTACATTCAAATTTCAGTTCAATTTTTAAGTATAATAGTATAATTGTCTGTTCCATCTGGTTGATTACATGTTGTATACTGACTGTATACTTATATGTATTCATAATATATAACAATTTACTGTAAAGCGTCCTTGGGTTCCTGAAAGGCGCTAAATAAATAAAACATATTATTATTATTATTATTATTAAATGTAATAAATTGATACCTAACATACACATTAAAATCATCTCCAATAATCTATATAAAATTATTTTAAACGTTTTATTCAATGACCAGAACCAACTGTGATATGCCAATCCTCCAGAACATCGTTGAGAAAAGTACCGTACATCACGTGGTAGCGCTAGTCCTGTGGTTACGGTTTTGTTAACAATTTGCACAGTCTAAATAATCACACCGAAGAAATTACCAGCACTGAATGCCAAATTTCGCAAAAGTCAGGTTATAAATAAGATAAATATATTTTCAACCACCATACCTAACCCAACAGAGCACGTCCTCTATGTAAATCACACCACATAAAGGAATATATTTCATTCTAGCTAGCATTTCATGTTGAAGAAGCTACATAAAGCTTTAGATTAAGAGAGTCCTAAAGAATATAATGACTTCTTTCTTCTAATAGAGCATTGCATTAACACGTATTTTACCACCGAGAGCTTGTGTGAATAATCCAGTACGCTATGAGACAGAAACAATAAAATAAAAAAACTTGGTTAGAGATGCCACGAAGTAGGTGGCAATGCCTTAACCGTATGTGTGTTGAAGGCCACTAGGACCTCTTCCATCCTTGTCAAGGGGAGTGCTAACCTTCTCTCCTTTCATACAACACGTTTAACACCGTTGCTTCTCAGAGAATATATAGGGCAATATGTGCCTGTAGTTCGCAACGACGGTGACAATTTTTCAAAATGATTTTTTCCCCCCTCCCCATACTTTATATATCACACATTGTTGTGTATATATATTTACATAAACGTTATAAGCGTATTAGTTGCATTTATGTTTGATTTATGTTTTAAAAAGTTATTTTTGCTATCCTTAGGCGCTTTGCATGGCTTTCTCATTTGCATCTCGCGCATGCTGACCAATCATAACGACGCAAGAGTATACGTCACAGACTCTTCCCCTGGAAGTAAACACAAACGCATGCAGTATAAAAGCCGCTGTTGCGATATGACTTATCTTTCTGTTATGTATCTTACTACATAATTTTATTAACTTTTAAATGTCCTCATGGACTTGCTCACCATTATTTATCTGATTTTCTGCATTATTATTCTCCTCCTAGCTGTCTCCGGTCATCATCAGTGCTGTGGCTCCGAAACTGTGGAATTGTCTTCCTCTTTCTCTTCGTGACACTGCCACTATATCCTCATTCAAATCTCAACTAAAAACTTATGTTTTCTTACAGTACTTCCAACCCTCCCGTTTAGTATTCTGCTGTTTAGTTATTTGTGTGCATGTGTAGGCTATATCTACAGGTGCTGGTCATATAATTAGAATATCATCAAAAAGTTATTTCACTAATTCCATTCAAAAAGTGAAACTTGTATATTATATTCATTCATTACACACAGACTGATATATTTCAAATGTTTATTTATTTTAATTTTGATGATTATAACTGACAACTAAGGAAAATCCCAAATTCAGTATCTCAGAAAATTAGAATATTACTTAAGACCAATACAAAGAAAGGATTTTTAGAAATCTTGGCCAACTGAAAAGTATGAACATGAAAAGTATGAGCATGTACAGCACTCAATACTTAGTTGGGGCTCCTTTTGCCTGAATTACTGCAGTAATGCGGCGTGGCATGGAGTCGATCAGTCTGTGGCACTGCTCAGGTGTTATAAGAGCCCAGGTTGCTCTGATAGTGGCCTTTAGCTCTTCTGCATTGTTGGGTCTGGCATATCGCATCTTCCTCTTCACAATACCCCATAGATTTTCTATGGGGTTAAGGTCAGGCGAGTTTGCTGGCCAATTAAGAACAGGGATACCATGGTCCTTAAACCAGGTACTGGTAGCTTTGGCACTGTGTGCAGGTGCCAAGTCCTGTTGGAAAATGAAATCTGCATCTCCATAAAGTTGGTCAGCAGCAGGAAGCATGAAGTGCTCTAAAATACGGCTGTGTTGACCTTGGACCTCAGAAAACACAGTGGACCAACACCAGCAGATGACATGGCACCCCAAACCATCACTGACTGTGGAAACTTTACACTGGACCTCAAGCAACGTGGATTGTGTGCCTCTCCTCTCTTCCTCCAGACTCTGGGACCCTGATTTCCAAAGGAAATGCAAAATTTACTTTCATCAGAGAACATAACTTTGGACCACTCAGCAGCAGTCCAATCCTTTTTGTCTTTAGCCCAGGCGAGACGCTTCTGACGCTGTCTGTTGTTCAAGAGTGGCTTGACACAAGGAATGCGACAGCTGAAACCCATGTCTTGCATACGTCTGTGCGTAGTGGTTCTTGAAGCACTGACTCCAGCTGCAGTCCACTCTTTGTGAATCTCCCCCACAGTTTTGAATGGGTTTTGTTTCACAGTCCTCTCCAGGGTGCGGTTATCCCTATTGCTTGTACACTTTTTTCTACCACATCTTTTCCTTCCCTTCTATTAATGTGCTTGGACACAGAGCTCTGTGAACAGCCAGCCTGTTTTGCAATGACCTTTTGTGTCTTGCCCTCCTTGTGCAAGGTGTCAATGGTCGTCTTTTGGACAACTGTCAAGTCAGCAGTCTTCCCCATGATTGTGTAGCCTACAGAACTAGACTGAGAGACCATTTAAAGGCCTTTGCAGGTGTTTTGAGTTAATTAGCTGATTAGAGTGTGGCACCAGGTGTCTTCAATATTGAACCTTTTCACAATATTCGAATTTTCTGAGATACTGAATTTGGGATTTTCCTTAGTTGTCAGTTATAATCATCAAAATTAAAAGAAATAAACATTTGAAATATATCAGTCTGTGTGTAATGAATGAATATAATATACAGGTTTCACTTTTTGAATGGAATTAGTGAAATAAATTACCTTTTTGATGATATTCTAATTATATGACAAGCACCTGTATGTACTATATGATGTATTGCAAGTGGGTACACACACACTCATGTTTGTTTCACTATATTAGAGAGGACACTGATATTTTAATGATAATTTAATGATGTTTTCTATGGGCCTAACCCAAGTTAACCCAAATTTACCCATTACAGAAATGTGCAAAACACTAGACTAAAAATGTTTTGGCTGATTTATAAGCCTTTTTAAGTAGTGAGGACCAGTAAAATGTCATCGGTTGCCATAATATTTCACTATATAAGTGAGGAAATTTGGCCTTTTAAAAGTACAGCCAACCTGTACACACACACACTGAGACAATAATTCTTTGATTTTCCCCCTCTATCTTTAATTGGCACAGTTCACACACACACACACACACACACACAGATACACTGAGACAATAATTCTTTGATTTTTCCCCTCTATCTTTAATTGGCACAGTTAAACACATACAAAGTATTCAGTGCTCCAAAAACACAAGCATAACAAATAAAACACAAACAAAAAAGTGCAAAACAAACATTTGGCAGACTCCACCAAACGAGACGAAAAAAAAAAAAAAAAAAAAGTTTAATTCATTTAGCAAAGCAGAGAAAAGAAACTGGGACATTTTTATTAATCAAAATTTAAAAATAGACTCTTACCATGGATTGGTAGTTCACTCTTATTTATAGACTTGTACGCATAGATATACATATGTATATATTTATATTTAAAATTCTCTGATTTGGGAATGGTGTTTTGAAGCCCCAAAAAGAGCAAGTAGGGGCCGAGGGCAAATGATTCTTATCACTGATAGGTCAAATAAGACAGCTGTGACTGTATATGTCACATGGTGATAGCCGGAAGAGTAACAATGCTGAAAAGGCTTAAATGTTAAAGTTGTTTTGCAATTGTTTTGTTCTCAAAGAGAAACCGAGCACTTGAGACAGTGTGTAAGATCGGAAGACAGACATAATGACGCTTTCCTCTTTAAGATGGTAAGATGTTCTCCGCTTTTCAAAACCTTTTCTCATTTATTACACATTTTCATATTCATAGGTTCATCAATAGCGAGTCAGTCAGTTATTAGGAGATGCTGCTCCTTCAACATAATTCATCAATAAGCGCTTCATTAAACATAATAAAAGCATTCAGCATTAAATAGCAGATTTGTGGGATGTGCGAATTTTCATTTCCATGATGCCGTCTGTAGAGATGTAGATGTTTTGGGCTTCAAACCTACTTAAGAATCAAGAGAAAATGAAAAAATTTAAAATATCTAAAACCTCTCCTGGACCCAAAATGATTGTGTGAGAAAATGTAAAAAATATATATAAAAAGAAAAGTTAAAATTATGTGCCTCAGGGATGGTGAGTAGTCAGTGGAAGATGATGAAATTAAAAAATATAATCTCTTCACAACAGACATTACAGAAAGAAAAAATAAAACTCCTCTTTGTCAAACCACAGTGATGACATTAAAAGGGGAAAAGAAAAAAAATCAAAACCTCAAGCATGGAGTTCAATCTTCAGGTTAAGACAGCCATACAAATGCCAAACACAGATCACATGATGCATGTTAAATGTCTGGTTAACCTGTACATTTGGCTCAGAGTACATTTAAACCCTTACACACATATATATATACTTTATCGCCAACTGAAACCAGCCAATGAGGTTGCGGTATTCTCAGCTGGGTTCTCCACAGGGTAAAACCATGAAGACATGAACAAAACAGCTGTCACAATAAATACATACCCATATAAACAGGACATTAGCATATTCATGTATGTAAATATAGCCCCTCCCCTGCTGGACAACAAAAAAACTGCACTCGAGCGTGACGACTGGACGGTTAAGGTAAAGCATGAAGTCATTAAATGAATGGAAATGTGAATCACTGAAGGGACGTTAGATAAAAATGAGTTAGGTAAGATGGCAGACAGACAGAGTATTAGTAATTGCACTGGAAGGGCGGAGACAGAGGAGGTGCCAGGGCAAGCAGACATGCTATTGGCCAGTGAAGCCCCGCCCCTGACGTGTGTGCCCAGCAGCTGTTATCTTTGGGAGGTGGAGTCAAAGGTTCTAAAGGGGTGTGGCCTGACAAAGGAGCCAGAATGAGTGACATCTTGAAGAATTCTAATGCTGCGTTCCATTTAAATGCCAGCTTGAAACTTGGAAAAGTGCAATAGAAGGGCACTTGAAGACATTTCACATCATACAAACAAAGCGGAACATGTGGTTAATGTTAAACGAGTGCTTTAAAGCAAATAAAATGCAAGAATGAGTCAAAGTTCCTATATTATATGTTTTTAGATGCTTAAAACATGATAAATCATCTGTTGATAATCATAAACCTGTAAAACGTGCTTGCTTTGCCATTTTGTTTCTTTATACACTATCGATCAAAAGTTTGGAATAATTACGTTTTTTATATATATTTATGAAAGAAGTTTCTTATGCTCACCAAGGCTTAATTATTCTTCAGGTCTCACATGATCCTTCAGAAATCATTCTAATATGCTGATTTTCTGCTCAAGAAACATTTCTTGTTATTCATGTTGAAAACAGTTGTGCTCTCCACAAAAATATTGTGCAGCACAACTGTTTTAAACATTGATAAAAATCAGAAATGTTTTTTTGCGGAGCAAATCATCATATTAGAATGATTTCTGAAGGATCATGTGACACTGAAGACTGGAGTAATGATGCTGAAGGAATCACAGGAATCAATTACAGTTTAAAATATAGTAAATAGAAAACAGTTCTTTTAATTTGCAATAATATTTCACAATATTACTGTTTTTACTGTATGTTTGATCAAATAAAAATAGCCTTGGTGAGACTTCTTTCAAAAAAATATTCCAAACTGTTAGTGAACATCATCTTCCGAGCTTCAAGATGTCAAGTAGGAAAACGGACGGAACGCAGCAGTATTGTGGTACCGCAAATTCAGCTCCTTTTACAGACCACGTTCCCAGTTCAGGATAGGTCAGGGAATCGGAAGCAAGATCGTTTCAAGCTGTTAAAGACATACATACATACACTCATTCGCACCAGGCTGAAAGAAACGTTAGCGCCGTTCAGCAGCGATGAAGAGCCGTAAAGCAAAATGATATATGTAGATCATATTCACCTCATTATAAAATAACAGACAGGTAAGAAATCTAAATGTCATAATATTTTTCTCTGATTTGCTGTTAAAGTTCCTCTCTACAGCAGGAGAATTTAGGCCGAGAGGTCTCTATAGCCTCTTCCTCTCGCTTCTTTCACTGTTCCTCTCTTTATTTTGTGTCTGTCTCTCATCTGTCTCACTCTAGGGCGGTTCATGGAGGGTAGGCTGTAGTTTTCCCCACATGTGGCTGCTGTTTGCCCTGCACCACTGAGTCCTCCTTCCATACTTTACGAATCTGCAGTCATACAAACAAACAAACATATGGAAAACAAAAGAAAAAACATGTTAGACTTGGTGAAGTGATGGATTCATGCCCCCTATGAATGGCTATTTACACTATACTTAAAGGGATAGTTCACCCAAAAACAAAAAGTTTGTCATCATTTACTCACCTGCAAATTGTTCTACACCTGTAGTTATTTTTTTGAAGAATGTGGTTAATCAAACAGTTGCTGATCCACATTGACTTCCATAGTATAGAAAAAGATACTATGGAAGTCAATGGAGACCAGAAACAGTTTGGTTACCCACATTCTTCAAAACATCTTCTTTTGTGTTCAGCAGAACAAAGAAATTCATACAGGTTTAGAACAGCTTGAGGAAATTTTACATTTTTGGGTGAACTATCCCTTTAACCCTGGGTTTTCTACTTTTTATTTTTAGGTCATTTTTATCCATGGGTTAAGCAACATTTAATGCCAGTGTTATTTTAATATTATTTGTATAATAGTATAGTGTATATTAATATTTTGAATTAGCTTTTATTTTTATATTTTCAGGTTACATTTTAATTTTAGTTAATAAATTTTGAATAATTGTTATGTGGGTTTGTCATTTTTATTAGTTCTTTAAATATTTATTTTTAGTTTAAATTAATTTTTTTTTTTTTAGATTTAGCCATTTTAGTACATCAAGTTGGTTGCCAATGCAACATTTTATTTATGTTCTTTAAAGCTCCAGTGTGTAATATTTAGGAGGATCTATTGACAGAAATGCAATATAATATACATAACTATGTTTTCAGTGGTGTATAAAGACCTTACATAATGAACCATTATGTTTTTACTACCCTAGAATGAGCCGTTTATATCTACATACACCGCGGGTCCCCTTACATGGAAGTCGCCATTTTGCGTCGCCATGTTTCTACAGTAGCCCTTAATGGACAAACTGCTCTACAAAGCACGTTTGCTTGACTGGCTACTCTCTGCTGTCTCAGACGACAACATCTTTGTCCTGTGTCGGCCACCGTAGCTTCTCTATGTGCTTCGTAAGGGAGGGGTGAGCAGAGGACTGAGCCGTTGGTTGCAATTCACAACCTCACCGCTAGATGTCGCTAAAATTTACACACTGAAGCTTTAAGTTTTTCATCTAATATATATATATATTTGACTTTATTTCAGGTTTTAATTAAGTATTAATGAAAATGATTAAATACTTTTTTCGAATATCACAAAGTTTCAAAGATTAAAGTGCAGGTAAATTGAGTTATTTTCTCCTAAAAGAAAGAATCGAGTTTGAACTGCTGAAACGAGTCGTCAGTAATTCCAGCCTCACTTCCTGTTACATACCCACATAACGTAACAACTTTGCATAATGCAAGCCAATCACAACAGACTGGACCATCTGACCAATAAGATCAGAGTAGGCTCTCAGAAAGGAGGAGTTTTAGAGAGACTTCATCTTTGAGAAATGAGATTAATTAAAATAGCATAATAGGGGCACTTTAACTGTTTTAGTTCTAGTTAACAATAACAACACTGTTTCACGCTTGTAATTTTAAAACCAAATGTACACATTGATTAACCCAGGATAAACAGTGTGAAACACGGAACAAGATAATCCAAGGTTAAAAATGACCATGATTAGAAGAGTGAAAAGCCCAGTTGAATGCACCCCAAAAAAACACACACATGTGACATTGTGCTTATATGAGCTATACAATTACAAAATGGACTGGAAAATGACAATATAAACACGTACGGTTGTGTGTAGCATGATTTATAATATGCATGATTTGTTGGCAAGTGTAATTCAATTTTCTTGGTTGAATTCAAGAACAAATGTGGCCTGAAACACACTCAAACATGCATTTATGCAGAGCAAAACTGGCAAGAATTCAGTCAATCAGTCGGGTTTGCAGAAACAGAGCACTCAGATGAAGTTTAGTATGTTTTTATCAATAATTACATCAGCATTTAGGTTATCTCTCTGTTGGTTTGTGAACTGGATGTTTTTTGTGTGTGTGTGTGTGTGTGTGTGTGTGTGTGTGTGTGTGTGCATGTCGTTTTGCATAACTTAAAGGGTGTGTAGTGTTAGTAGGTTCATGCTTATTTAAACTGAAATAAAGGTCTAACTTCAACATTTCATTTTGAGAAAATCACACTTATAAGCTTGATTCAAAATCTCTTCGTCACACACAGTTAATGCACTCAACTAGTACTCCATCTCACCCTCAGAAAGATAAACCCTTCTCCAGGAAAACAGCTCTGTGAGGAAACATTCAGAAACGTTTCATACGTCACATTTCATAGCTAAAATTGCAGCTCTCAGTCAGGAATAAAGATCAGGAGCACCAAACATGAGTGTGTTGTCGTGACTCAAATTTTGTGAGCGTGATTTTTTAATGAATACTGTGATTTTACCAAGCAGCAACCTTCCGGTCTCTCTTATGAATCCAACATGGAAGTGACTTAAACTGCAATTCATCGACTGGCCGCTAGAGACAGGCTCCAAAAGGGAGTCAATCCCATAGACCCCCCATGTTAAAATGCCCAACATTACAGCAGAAAAAAAATGTTTACAGCCTTGTCCAAAAAGTGGTTTTGGTCTATATAGCTAATTTTGAACTTCATGACAACTGTGAGGGGGGTGATTTTTTTTAAAACTCATCTGTTTAAATTATATTAAGCCTTAAATTTCTGCATAATTAAGGGCGTGGCCACTTGAGTGACAGGTGGATTGCAGCTGCTGTCACTACTAGCCGTTTGTCTGCGGTCTGTTAGCCGTCACGTCACCTCAGCTAATTCCACCCACGTCCCAACTCTTTGCCATTTTCAGTTATCTTGGAGTGACGCACTGCCAAGATGGTGACGGCCGGCTCCGCCCACTTTGGGCTTCAAAAATGCTCTTCAGAAACCTACAGGCAAAGTCACGGACACTGCGTCACATTGTTTTATACAGTCTATGGATTTTACTCATTTAAATGGTTGCATTATGTTTTTCCAGGGTTATATCTTATTGTTATGAATATCTATATCATATGGAATCTTGTTTCTGCCATGAAATAAAAAATAAAAAAGGTAATTGCAACTTTTTATCTCACAATTCTGACTTTTTTTCAGAATTGTGAAATATAAAGTCAGAATTGCGAGATATAAAGTCAGAATTGTGAGATATAAAGTCAGAATTACGAGTTATAAAGTCAGAATTACATGATATAAAGTCAGAATCACATGATATAAAGTCAGAATTGTGAGCTATAAAGTCAGAATTGCGAGTTAAAAAGTCAGAATTACATGACAAAGTCAGAATTGCGAGTTATAAAGTCATCCGAATTGCGAGTTATAAAGTAAGAATTACATGATATAAAGTCAGACTTACGAGTTATAAAGTCAGAATTGTGTGATATAAAGTCAGAATTGCATGACATAGTCAGAATTGTGAGTTATAAAGTCAGAATTGCGAGATATAAAGTAAGAATTACATGATATAAAGTCAGACTTACGAGTTATAAAGTCAGAATTGCGAGATATAAAGTCAGAATTGTGAGATATAAAGTCAGAATTGCGAGTTATAAAAAATTCTGAGAAAAAGTCAGAATCACAAGTTTATATCTCGCAATTCTGACTTTATAACTCGCAATTGTGAGTTTAAATCTTGCAATTCTGAGAAACAAAGTCAGAATTGTGAGATAAAAAGTCGCAATTACCTTTTTTATTATTTTATTTAGTGGTGGAAACAAGCTTCCATACTATCAACTATACACTGTAAAAAATGATTTTTTGAATCTTAAAGATTATTTAAGTCTTACTACTTCACAATTTCCTGTTTAATTCAATGTATTACAGTACTTAGCAATTTCGGAGTGAAAATTGTTTCTACACCAATTTTTTCAGTGTATGTACTGAGATTGAACAAAGTGTGAACAAATAATACAGCTAAAGATCCATACCGGCAGTCTCTATCTAACACGTATTAGCAAATGATGTGCTTTTCACAGATATATTCAAAGGCATGGTGATGGTTTACTAAAGAAATTCTACTTATTTATGCTACATGTAAACTGTTCATTATTACTGATGTCAATGTGTGATGATCAACACCAGCATAAGGGCCGGTCCACACAGAACGCGTTTCTGCAGTTACAAAATTGAGACACACTGGTCAGTGGAGCGGAAAAAACAGGGTCTAGAGACTCGTTCTTTAGAAGTTGAACTTATTTTAACCTGAGCGCCATGTTTTTAGAATGCCATGTCATATGCGAGATGCTGCAAAAGATGTGAGATGTCCGTCTAGCATGTGTTTACATTGAAAAACGATGAAAAAGTAGAGCAGTGGAATGGAAAAATGCATCCTGTGTGAACAGCCCCTAATTTGACATTTTCCTCCATGATCTAGGCTGGACCTTAAGTTACTTTACAATTACTTTACATATGAAAACAGTACAAAAACTTGCATGTATCTCCTCGTATATGTGTGCATTTTAATGGAGTGATCTAACATGCACTGCTATTCAATACAACAAGATACTCCCGCCATATTAAACTATGGTGGACTAATATCTAAAACCATCATGTGCTAAGACACATACAGTACAATCATTTAGTCATTCAGTTTCAGAAAAAAGTCTGCCCGCATTAACAAAAAACAGTCACTTTCTTGGCTTGGAGAGAGTCACACCCTAGATGTCTCCTTTAGTGTTCATATACACAAACACACTCATGAGATCACAGGACCTAAAGCTCTGGGTCATATGTAGGTAATGGCACCTTTGGCGTTGGAGTCCAGAAAGACCTCGACGTAGGATGTGGGGACGTAACCCTCCTCTTCTTCGTTTCTTCTAACACGCGTCCATCCGTCACCTTTGTCTTCCTCTATTACATACAAGAGCTCACCCTCTGCTACTGCGATGGTGCCTTCATTATGACCTACAGAGAAAAGTGATAGGACAATAAATAATTAAATAAATATATATATATATACATACATGTACACTTCCGTTCAAAAGTTTGGGGTCTTTTATTCAGCGAGAATGCATCAAAAGTGACAGCAAAAACAGTTGAAATAACTGAAAATAACTGTTTTCAACATTGATAATAATAAGAAATCCTTCTTGAGCAGCAAATCAGCATATTAGAATGATTTCTGAAGGATCATGTGACACTGAAGACTGGAGTAATGATGCTGAAAATTCAGCTTTGATCACAGGAATAAATTACATTTTAAAATGTATTAAAATAGAAAACAGTTCTTTTAAATTGTAATAAAGTTTCATAATATTACTGTTTTTACTATATGTTAGATCAAATAAATGCAGCAAGTATAATTTCACTTAAGATGCTGTCTTATCAGGAAGCTCCCTATGTAGACAGCGAGACAACTCACTAGGTTTGAAGCGAAGCCCACATTTTTTGCTAGAAATATTTGTTTATGTACATTTTATACATGAAATACCTTCAAACGGGTAGAGGGCTTTGCAGGTGCCGATGGTCGGAAGCATTTCTTCGTCTGCGTCATCAAATTCATCTCCGGACTCCGCTGTTTCGGGATGGACCTCTGGTTTACTCTGGACCTCAGAACTCGGTTCCTCTGTATAACTGCCATCCGGACTGCTCCATCACACACACGCACACACACGTAGACAATAACTATAGCAACTGTTTTGAAAGTATGTGCATATATTAGCTTTATTACACTCTTATGGGACCATTAATATTAATGTTAAAAGTCAATGAGAATAAAATATAACTCAAAGAGTAACACAATAAAATGCATAGAACATTAAGATAAATACATATTTAATAGATTTTAAAACCAATGAAATTCCATGGTGGGCGGAGCTAAGGCAGTCCTCACAAGTACAGGTACACAATGTGTGTGTGTGTATGTGTGTGTGAGTGTGTACCTCTCTCTATCCTGTGCGCAGTTGTTGTTGGAAGGTGGCGTGCTGTTCTGGGTCTCGTATAGGACACTTGTCCGCCGTGGAGGGTCACTCTTCACCGGCATCCTTCCTTCGACCTCCGCTAACCAGCCCTAGAGCACACACACACTCATTTCCACTGAACTGAACTACTCATGCAGGCCTGTGCTATATATTTGAAGATGTTCATTTATACGCACCTCAAATTTCTGTGCCTCCGCTTGCAGTTTCTCAATGTTTTGGGCGATCTCTCCTAACCGAGGATCCACGCTGTTGGGATCCCCCATCTGTGGGTTCTTTATATATACTTCCTTCATTTTAGTCAAAGCATCTCTGCCAAGAAAAAAAAATACACATAAAAATACACATTTTTGCAGAATAAATCCCATCATACCCTGGCGTAGTCAAAATATATATATATTTTTTTAAAATCCCAACAGAATCAAATAAAAATCCTGCTAAAGAATCAAATAAGATCCTAAAGAGGGAGTTTTAGGGGGGTTTTAAAATCCCAAAAGATTTTTATTTAAATAGAATTGTGTTGTCCTAAAGAGGGATTTTATTCTTTTGGTTATAATAATAGTGCAACTGGAAACCATGTATTCTCAAAAATGATGTCATGTTTGAATCCGAAAAGAAAATTCCCAGGGATCCCATAGAACTTATTTTTCAAATTATAACAAAAATTCCAATTGGGTTCCTTTAGGTTTTTTTTTTTTTAATTTTTTTTAGGAAATATTAAAGTTTTAATTCACTTCTAAATTTAAATTTCCTGATAATTTACTCACCCCCAAGTCATCCAAGATGTTCATATCTTTCTTTCTTCAGTTGAAAAGAAATTAATGTTTGTGAGGAAAATATTCCAGGATTTTTCTCTATATAGTGGACTTCAACAGGGTTCAACTGGTTGAAGGTCCAAATTGCAGTTTCAGTGCAGCTTCAAAGAGCTCTACACGATCCCAGATGAGGAATAAGGGTCTTATCTAGTAAAACGATTGGTCATTTTCTAAAAAAAATAAAAATTCTATACTTTTTAATCACGAATGCTTGTCTTGCACTGATCTGCGATGCGCTACGCATTACGTAATCACGTTGGAAAGGTCACACATGATGTAGGCGGAAGTACCGATCCAGTGTCTAAAAAGTGAACGTGCAAAGACGAAGTCAAACGCCCTTTACAAAAAAAGGTAAAACAACAATGTCGGATGATTTTGAAGTTGGAGGAGAAAATGAGATTAAGTTTTTCGCCCCACCACAGTACTTCCACCTACATCCATTTGCAAGCTTTAAGTCTGAAATAAATAATTAATAATTATTAAATAATTAAGTCCCATAATATTTTTCCTTCAGAAGTAATGTTGGTAGTTTAACCAATGTGCACTTATTAATTTATTCATATTTATTCATTCTACCATGGTGAATAAATGAAGGTAACGGCTACGCACGACCAATTTGAAAATTCTGTGCGACTGACACTAGGGGGCGAATTGCGACAATTGTGCAGTGAAAAGGTGGCTTACTGTGTCCTAACCAGACTAGACAAAGCTACAAGACAACAAAATCAATCATTAATCACAGCCAATCATAACAGCGTGTGGGCGGGCTCTGTTCGCATCTAAACATGAAAACCAAACGAAATTAAACTAACAAAATTAAACCATAAAACATTATTCAAAATACAGTGACTGATACAATCTTTGTCATGAAATACACTTGTTTGAGCTTTGCTTAATATTAAAATGGTTTGAGCTTGAATATCATTTTGCATGACTTTAATAGCCACTATGAGAGCAACAATGGATAATTTACCTCAGAGTTTGAAAAGAAATAAAAGGAAACAAGAACGTTCAAACTAAGTAATAAATACTTTTCTTTGTGCATTTATGTCCTTGTTCCCTCTCTATGACCTGAACTATTAGCTGCAAAATCCCAGAAATATAGAAACCATTTCAAAAATAGAATCTTTGTCGTGTCGCGGCTGGTTAGGACAGTCTTTGAAGTGGTCATTTTGTAGCCAAAGCTCTTGAAATTTACATTTTTTCTGGCATGTTTGCCTTAGTTAACAGGTACAGGCGACTGCATTTGACTTAAGTTGATGAGCGGGAAGGGAATAAAATGCCGCTGAAAAATAGCCTAACCATAATAATACGCAAAACACGTGAAACAACTCAATAAAAAACTGCGGTATAGAAAAATTACATTTTGATAAACTAAAATTTAAAGCGACAAACAAAAATCCCTGATATTTCATGACTTGGACAAAAAAAAAAATAGAATTCCCTGACTTTCAATGTCTGGAAAAGACCTTTTAAAATTCCATGATATTCCAGAAATTCCATGACCCGTGGGAACCCTGTAGATAAGACCCTTATTGCTTTGAAGCTGCACTGAAACTGCAATTTGGACCTTCAACCTGTTGAACCCTGTTGAAGTCCACTATATGGAGAAAAATCCTGGAATGTTTTCCTTAATTTCTTTTCAACGGAAGAAAGAAGGACATGAACATCTTGGATGACATGGGGGTGAGTAAATTATCAGGAAATTTTGATTCTGAAGTGAACTAATCCTTTAACACTGTCAGTGTATCCTTTAGGATTTTTTTATGGCAAGATATATGAGTTTGTGTTTCTGTTATTTGTGTTTTGCCAGTATACCTCTGGTCCATCTCTTTCTGTATGTCTTTATTAATGTCGTCAATCTTCGCCTGAAGCTTCTTCCTTCTTTGCTCTGGAGGAAGATGACTGAAGTCCTCAGGATTCGAACCCTAAGAGGAGACAGAGAGGGAGACAGACAAACCTTTAAAAAATGACACTGTACTGTTTTTTGAATCTGCAGATAAAAAAAATATGCATATGCATATGTATAAATGGGGCGGGTCAACCCAGGCCACATCCAAACACTTCAACTGACTAATAAAGATTCTTCTGTTTCTGTCATCTGGTTGGCTAGCAGACTTTGGTAATGAGCCAATCAGCTTTCAACTCAAATGTTTATCAAAGGTAAACCAGATGAGCTAATTAAATCTAAGATCAATGATTAACTGAACCTATTCAGTCCAATGCCAACAACAACATTGATTAAATGGTTCTCATGAAACAAACTGTCATCTTGCTCGGCTTATCTTTAAAATCTGATTCTGGTTGATCTGAGAGATTTGGTTTGCATCTGTCCTTATGTGCCCTCTCTCTCTCTCACTCTCTCTCATATCCTGTTCCTGTCTACATTAATGTATCGATCCTCTGAACACTCGAGCCGCTGTTTTTTCCACATTAGCTCTCTCTGAAAGGCAGTATTTTCCATGCTGATCTTAATCACATGGTGGTGCTAAAGAGCCGTGAGTTTGGGGGCATTCTGCAATACTTATTCTAGCCTAAAATCGGACTTTGTTTATTCACAGCATTTCTCTAATTTGAGCTTGGACTGAATAGGTGCATGGCTGTATCTTTTCCTCTAATTCCACCCACAGGTCAATGTAAACATCTCACTAAAAGGTCAAAGGTCACAAGGCAGGCACAGCGACCTTACCCCTTCTTCCACGCCACCATACTGTCATGCAACAATAAACATCCAGATTTGACTGAGCATGCATTGCATTATCACTCAAAAATACAGTTAAATAAAACCACAAACTCACCCCAGGCAAACTTGAAATATATAGTCAAGATCTACACAAGCACAACATACATGCTACACTCACTTTATACTCACCCTCTTCAAAAAAAAGACAAAATGTTAAAATAAAATGTTAATTGTGTAACATTTGGTTATTTTAAAATAAAAATATATGGTTTTTATAAAATAAAATAGATAAAAATGGATCAAAATACACACATCTATAAACATAACATTAAAAACAAACATTACTTGTAGTATAATATTCAACTGTAAATCATACTACACTATCAGTAAATGAGTGATTCAATAATCACGTGAAAAGTTTTGGGCGGGGCTAAAACAGTAAGACGCTCTATGATTGGTTAAGATACTTGATATATTCTAATCACTTTTAATTATTAATAATACTTGAAGACATAATTCACACACAAAATTTTTTTTTTCTCACAATCATGTCATTTAAAAACATGTTTGACTTCAGTGAAACACAAAAGAAGATATTTTGCAAAATGTTTATGCTGCTCTTTTCCATATAATGAAAGTAGCAGCAAGCATCTGCTTTTGCAGTCAAACAGGTTAAGGGTGACATGAGGGTGAGCAAATGAAGACTGAATATTTATTTTGCATGTGAACTATCCCTTTAACTTAACTGATGAAAAAGAATCTCTAATATACATTCAAAATGATCACATTTCAGCATATTATGCCATAATATCTATCTAGGGATCAAAGTTAATCAAGACCAAATCAGAGAAAACTGAACAGATAAACAAACACGAGGACAAAAAACGGGTTTCAGATCACCTCAATAAGGTTCCGCACGTGGGCATTGAGTGAGAGCTACACAGAGGGACAGTCACCACGGCAACAAGGCAAAACAAAACAAAAACAGACATCAACAAAAAAGATAAATAAGACAACAAAACGGTTTTAAACTTAAATACACACAAAGGTAAAATTATTTTTTAAAAAAAAGAGAGAGACCAAAAGTTTTGTTAAAAAAAATAAATATTGATACGGGTTGAACACAAAGGAACAAAGTGATGTTAAAGGACCAGGTGTTACTACAGCGACGGACATGCTACGGTCATGCCGCTACGAATATGCTACTGAGGTCATGCTTACCAGCTTTAGAGAGAGCTTCTCATGGGCGAAAAGAGAGAGCGATCGAGGGAAAGAACCGAGAGAAGAGAGAAAACATCAGAGGGAGAAACATCAGACCCCTGTACACGTCATACACATACATGCAGGTGTGTTCGTGTGTTATGATGTTGTCACCGGTGAAGCTCACTCCATCACCTCACACAATCACACTTGGCTGGCCTCCGGTATTTTGTGCTTTGTCATAAGACAGATATCTGCTGGCAGAGCCACTTGAAATTTAGTTGAAAGCCTCACTTTGGCACATGAACGAGGAAAATATTACATTAGTGGAAGTACAAGCTGTCTAAATACATTCGGTCATTTAGGCAGTGTGTCCACCAATGCATTCTTCCAGCATGTATTTTCAATCGTTTTCGATAGGAGCGCCACATATTTAAAAACAGTAGCAGCGTGACGAAGCGCTAAGCGTCTATTTTTATTTTTCTGGTTGCCGAGAGTTAAAAAATGTTAGTCACCTTTTACCCAATCACAGTGGAGAAGGGGCGGGACAAATATCACATCAGCCAATCGCCACATCTTGCTTGTAGAACAACGACAGATGACAACAAGCAAAACGACTGTCGACATTTTTATATTCAGAAACAAACTATCTGCGACAGTAGGGCCTAAAACTAACTTTTTGCCACACCTGCCAATGGCTGGTGACTTAAGAATATTTACCACCTTAAATTTATCTTACAGTGACAGAAGCCTAATAAACCTGCTGCCGCCTGTTTCAATGTAGTGTTGTCAAAAGTACCGACTTGGTTTCAAAGTGAAATTTTAAAAATGTGACGCTTTGAGTGCTGTTGAGCGTATTCGTGAACATGCGCTCAACATATATGTCTGTGGTTGGCTACAATGATCAATGCACAGGAGAGTTTGAAAGCAGGGCGTTTGAAAGCAGGCGTCTATCAGCAGATATCCCGCTCATAGACGCCTACTTTTAAACGCTCCCGTGTGTATCTGTGTAAGCGCTCGGTGAAGAGCGTCAAAGATGTCTATTTACAACATGTTTTTGAAGCGTTGATCATTGTAGCCAATCACAGACGTATATGATGAGCGCGTGAACACAATGGCCAATCAGAGGTGTTTAAGAATCTGCTCAACAGCGGCACATTTTTAAAATTTCAGTACCGACTTGGTATCGAAGTCGGTACTTCTGACAACACTACATTGAAAACAGACAGCAGCAGGTTTATTAGGCTGCTGTCACTTTAAGAGCTACTGCACGAATCCAATATACCGATACATGCGTTTTCTTTCTCGACTGTTTGTGTTCACTCAAACCATAACCGACTGTGTTTACAAGGATACTCAGCGAGAAATTTTGTGTGAATATGTCTGTTCAAGTGCAAGAAGATGTGGAACAGAGCTCATTTCAGTATTTGCGCGCTGAGACGTTTTTTTCTTGGCGCACTCTGGATGTGTGCACACACTAAACTTCCCACACAGCATGTGAGTAACAAATTGAGTTCCTTTTTGTGTCTTCTTGCGCTTGAATATTTAAATTGGGAAGGCTTAAACTTTCATGATGATGCAGTACTGGCCTGTCAACTGTCCTGAGCGTTATTCACGTTTGTTCATGTTCATATTCTCATAATGTTACCAGCAAACTGGCGATTGACACCATTTCATATACTCGCCAATACTGATTTTTACTCGATTATGGCACTTGCCGAGTATTTTAAGCTTTCAAGTGTTTGTGCTAGACGTTTTAGAAGAGCGCCTGGTGTTTTCATCTGGTTAAATTGCTTTGGTGGACACATGACCTTAGTGAGGGAGTTTCAATGATTTCTAAAACCTTTCAAATATTCCAGATTGTTCTAAATATTTGTTAAAAACGCACATGGGAGGTTAAGTTGATCATTTAAATGATGCAATACTACAATTTTTAGCAATATTGTACCTCAATGATGCAACAAAGTTCAAAAGCATCATTTTGTGTTCAAGTGAAACTGGATATACGATGAGGAAAAAAAAAATAGGATGCAATTTGATTTTATCCCATCAGGAACTGATTGGCATTTATTTCTGATGCAGTGAACTTCAGCAGGTACCAATGAACCAATTATTACACAGAATGTTACAGGGTCACATGACATCCTCAGTCTCAAGCAATAGTCAGCCAACAAATAGAACACGACAGGGATGGGTGTACAAGACAGAAGACAGAAGACAGAGGAAAGAGAAAGAGAAACAAAAATGAAAATATTCACAATAGATAGGCTCGTTTTTTAGACGGCCATCTCAACAAAGAGGATTCTGAGTAATTGTACCTGAGTAGGGATCTCAAATCAAAAGGAGAAAAGGTAAACGTGTGGTAAAACGTGAAGTAAAAGCCTAGTTTTGACTGTGTAGTGTGAATAAGTGGGTGAACACCTGAGTTTACTAAATAAATACTTTAATCATAAGAAAATACCTGGCATAAAAACAACATAAAATGAAAATAATGTTGATTATACAAAAAAATAAATATTTCATAAAAACCTGACATAAAATGCTAAAATATTACAATTCATTTATTTTGTGCACCTTGGAATAAAGTGGGCTGATGATGCAAAAAAAAACAAAAAACAAAAAAAAACTAATTTTAGTGAGAGCAACACCCTTATTGTGAAGCTACCTAAGACTTTTCTCAGGACATTTTAGGGTGCTCAAACTATGGAGCTATTTTGACAAATGCATAAACGCACTGACAGGACGTACAATTCAACATGTTTAAACACTTCTCAAACTCATGAATGCACCAACAAGATGTAGAATTCGAAGCGTTTGTAACGGACATAGATATCAAATACAGACGGGATTGTTTGTGTGAACGTGATGTACATATACAGATAAACATCCAATATATCAAAGCAGCGAAATGACACCAAAAGGGGTGAATTCTGAACGCATCTTAGTGTGTGATAAAATGTTACGAGCACCGGAAGGGTCAAAGTTGATCGTGAATGCGCTAGGCTCGCATTCAGAAGTCGCACTCGTGACACTTTGAGAATTAACCCCTCCCACACAAGCTGATTTGCTGCCAGAGCACAGGGGCGGAGCCAGGCTGCTGGGGGTTGCACATGAGAGGCGGGGTCAGAAGCCAGAGGAGCCAATGAGAGAGTCATTTGATGATGATGCAACTTTTTTCAATTACAGATGTATTTGAATACCAAATATCAGACATTAACCTCATTCAAGGAGATATAGATTAATTAAGAAATTCAGATTATTTAATTATGTTACTGAATATTACTGAACGATATCAATTACATTAATTTAAACAAACAAACAAAAAAAAAAACAGTAAATGAGGTTAAGTCTGTATTTTTACTCTATATCTTATCATATAAGCACATACACACCACTAAATAACATAGACATCTATTGCTTTAAAAATAAAAATAATAATTATCATAAACTGACCCAAACCCTAATAGAAAACATTTTAATAAACATATAAATTGATATAAATTAAATATAAATGTATAATATATATATATATATATATATATATATATATATACTTACAATTTATTTAAAGAATTGATTTATTTATTTTTAGAAATAAAGATGAGGTTTTTGTCATATTTAGCTCACTTCTTTGGATAAATTTGTATATATAGAATATCTAAATAAACCCACAAACACTCTTGCCTCCTCTCACACACTTACGACATATTGCCTGGCCTCGAACGCATACGTAGGCCGACCCAGAGTCCTCTTCATGATTTCTTTATTATAATAGAGAGACTGGGCAGACTGCAGCAAAGAATAAACCCTAATTAAACACACACGCCAAACTATACAAACAGACACACACACACACACTCTTTTACACACCCTGTGACTCAACAAACACACTTTATACAAAGTTGGATACTTTATACAAAAATACACACAAAAAAAACTTTAGCACACAAGAACACACATACTTTTTGCTTCAATAAACCTGCAAACACATACAATTCAAACACAGAAAAACACACACACACACACACACCTAACTGACTATTAGGCACCAAAACACACTCACAGACACAATGACATTATTCTTTATGATATTCACTGATTATTAAGGTCTTACATCATTAAACATATCCAACTTCTTCAATAATGATGCTCCAATACTAAACTGTTCAAAAGTTTGGGATTGGTAAGAAGTGTTTTCTGCGTACCAAGGTTGCATTTATTTAATCAAAAATACAGTAAAAAGAGTAATATTGCGAAAAATTATTACAACTGTTTTCTATCTGAATATACTTGAAAAACATAATTTATTTCTGTTATGCAAAGCTGAATTTTCAGCATCATTACTCCAGTCTTCAGTCACATGATCCTTCAGAAATCATTCTGATTTGCTGCTCAAGAAACATTTCTGATTATTATCAATGTTGAAAACTATTGTGCTGCGCAATATTTTCGGGGGAAACATTGATGCATTTTTTTCAGGATTCTTTGATGGACATTATTTGAAATTTGAAATGTTATAAATGTCTTTTTTGTCACTTTTGATCAATTTAATGCATCCTTGCTGAATAAAAGTATTCATATCTTTTAAAAAAAATCTTACATTCCCCAAACTTTTGAACATTCGTGTACATCAAATCATGTCAACCATAAACACATACATTATAAACAAGCCAGGAGCACAAATGGAGAGAATGAATGTGTCAAAAACCTTAAAATGTTCAGTTAAAATCCTTTAAGATGTTCCCATCTGCCCTCTATAACTCTATATTTAACCATTCATGTCTATAGCATCCTTCTTTCTTTCACTGTGACCTGATTTATGCCACTAGCTCTAATGTCAGTTAAGCTAAAAAGAGTGTACATGATATGGAAAACAGAAAACAATACGATGAACCTAACCGGGCACTTCCTGTCTGATAAATAAACAGCAAAAAATAAGAAATGCTAAATCTGTTTTTCTGTTCACTGACCATAGATCCTTGTATATCTGTGAGCTGAACGGAGAACAGTATCTGTGTTCGGTGCAGTGTGAAAAGATAAAAGCGTCTGAGATTTGCACAGGCACATGGGAAACTGGGATTTGCTGCGTTATCTGTTGTTTTGCCTCTGTTATCTAAGAGAGTCATTCAAAAGTCAGAATCTCTGCTCACACACACGGAAACATGCGAATGGCCTTCCTGAGGGGAAGGTGAATCTGGTCAGATTTGATCAGAAAGTCACACGTCAGCATGTGTGTAAATACAAGACATTGTTCTGAATGTTTGTGTACATGTAATCGCATTACTCCGGATAAGCCTTTATGTTTGAGCACCCGTTTTTATTTTATCTGTCACTGCAGGGTCTCTTCGAGGCCTCCTGACTGGCGCCCCTGCGTGTTGAGTGCATAAGTGTGTTTGTACGTAAGACGTGAAAACGTGAGACCATGATAAACGCAAACAACGAAACATAAAAAAGAGAGAGAGAGACAGACTGACAGAGAGAGAGAGCCAGAGTGGATTTCATTGGCTGCGTGAGGTGGAGGAAAAAGGAGCCGAAGGATATAAACAATTCCACTGCTGCTTCCAGAATTAAGTCACTGCATGACATCATCGCCTCCAAAATCTGAGTCACACTATGACATCATCGCTTCGGAATCTAATGCTGCCGTCAGGTCGTAATTTAGTAATTTAATTTAATAAATTTAAGCTTTTTTGTAAAAACTCAAAATGCTTATTGTAAAATGTTACTGTTAACTAAAACTAAAACTATTAAAAATTGTTTTCTTTAATTTAAATAAACTTGAAATAAAGTAAGATATTAATATTAGATGACAAACTTAAATGTAAAAAAAAAAAAAATAAAACTTTAAATAAATAAATAGAAATCTGGCCTTAGCATCTAACTGAAATAAATACATTTAAGTTCAAGTACTTACATTACTAAACCTAAAACCTAAAATATATATATAAAAATATAAATATAAAAAATAATAAAAATGACAAAAGAACATTAAAAAAAATATTATATATATATATATATATAAATCAAAAATATAAATATAAAAAATATATAATTCAAAATATAAATACAAATAACACTAAAACAGCTCTGATTGAGACAGCAATCCTTTGTTATAAAAAAATACAAATTGTACAAATAAATACCAAAAGTATTCAAAATCTATTTTTTTTAGGTTCTTAAGAAAAGATTAAAAGATGAATCTCCCTGATTTTAATATTTTATTACAGAAGGGATGCTAAAAGGTCTAGGTAGAAGACCAGTGCAAAATATAGTTAATATAGAAAATGTACAGTTATTAGCCCCTTTCACACAGTCTTTACTGGTAAATTACCAGTACATTACCGTTAAGAGATCATGTGTGAACAGGACCTTTTAAAAAAAAAACAGTAAATTGGTTCTGGCAATTTACCAGTAAGGGAAGTTGTAACATTACCAGTAAATTACCAGTAACATGCTCTGTGTGAACACAGAATGAAGATTACCGGTATGAACACGTAAGAAGTCTGCTTTGAGCCAATCATAAAGTTACTAAAGAGATGATTACTCTGCGCAGTTTACAGTAAGCTTTTTAATAGTTTTTCTATGTAAATATGTGCTAGTTGATCATTTTGACCGTTGCGCCAAGTCTTGCAGATTTTTCAATGTGTCGCGCTCAAGACCCAGCCTTCTTTTACTATTCCATTCAGTGTTGTGGCTCTGCAGTTGGATACTATTATGCACGTCTGGTGTTGTTAAGAGCAAAAAAGCGTTCTATTTGATCATCCGTTATGCCGGGCACTCAGACATCAAAAAATGCCGTCAAATTGAACAGATAGTGAAACTAAAGTGCTTCTCCTCATGTGGGCGAATAGCGGCGCAGCGTTTAAAGATAATTTCTGATGACTGACATCACAGAATTTACTGGTATTTTGCTGCTGATGTGTGAATGGTCTCTTATTGGTAAAAAGCCAGAAGGCCGTTGCTTGTGTGAACAGCATATTTGTGTCTTTACCGGTAAAGTCATTCTGGTAATTTTATGGTAATGTACTGCGATTGCTGTGTGAAAGAAATCCTGTTGTAGCGACTAACAACAAACTCTTGCTTCTCTTGTGTACTGTATGTTAAAGCTGCACTATAACTTTTTTGCATTCAAATTTGACAAAATTTATATAATGTAAAGTACATCATGAATCCATTTTCGGATGATCGTGATATATATATATATATATGTATACACAGTCAAACCAAAATACACCTTGAACATTTCATTGATTAATACAGTTTATTCACTATAGTTTAAAAAAATTGTAATAAAATATGACAAGATCTCAGAGTTAAACTGTGTCAGAAAAAATTAATCTTAATTATGTCAGATAACACTTAAGCAAAACATGGTCAGGTCAAAGTGTCTGAATAATTTTTGGTTCCAAATTTTTATCAATTTTACTGGTAGTCCACTGTATGAAGAATTTTTGGGTATAATATGTCACAGTTTACTTTATTTTGCTATCCTCACTTACAGAAATGAACTATAGTGTCCTGCACACACTAGTAAAAACATATCAAAAATATCAAAAATGTCTGAATAATTTTTGGTTTGACTATATATATATATATATATATAAATTTTTTATTTTAATAAAACATAAGACCTTTCATTAGGTCAGAAAAATTCCCGTAACTTGAGAATCACTCAAATATGATCATTCAGTCATGACTTAAAGGCAGCATTAATCACATTATGACATCAATAGCTTGTTTTATATTTAGATTATGATGTAAAAAAACAACTTAAATCATCATTCGGCTCCTTTTCTTTATTATGCAAACATTAACTGATGTGAGAGCACAGGCAATGACAGGCAAAGAGCGGCGCACGCACGCGCACACTTACATAAACACACAGTTGTGGAAGACGTGGAACGCCAGCATGCACGGATACTTACCCCTCGCCGGAGGCTCCTGAGGCAGTGCATTTTGGGCTTGGAGGTCATGAGGTCGTTGAATCGGTGGGACAGGGGCTCCTTGGACTGTTTGGGGGTCTGGGGAGTGGGGCAGGGGTCAGGGGTCACAGCAGAAGGTGAGGGAGGGTCAGGGGGGGGCTGGCGAGGTACGGGGGATGTTAACAGGGACATAAGCTACCGGTAAGACACGTGCCACAGAGCAGCGACCAGTGAGAGAGAGAGATTTACAGAGAGAGAGAAAGAGAGAGAGGGTGGGGACGAAATCGATCCAGAAAGAGGTAAACAAAAAAGGAGGGGGAACACAAAACAAGAGAAATAAGGACCCAAAAATGTTACAGAACTAAAGCAACGAATTAATCAATTAATCAATTAATAAAACAAAGGAAAACCAAAAATAAAACAGAACGTAAAACAAATGCCAACGTAAAGAAACACGCTGCAGCTGTGGTGTTATTAAACCTGTGAGCGAGAGAGTTAGTGCGTTAAACTCGGGTCGGTATATCAGGGGTCACATGCAAGGGTCAAATCACTGCAGAACCATTTAAAGGGACAGTACACCCAAAAATGAACATTCTGACATCATGTCAAGGACTTTTGTTCTTCCCTGGAACACAAAAGAGGATGTTTATGCTGCTTTTTTCCTCAGTATAATATAAGCGGATGGGGACCATGGGTTGTCAAGCTTAAAAAAATGTCAAAAATCCCTGTAAAAGTAGTACATGAATATGACTATATTTCCATACAACAGATTTATGTGGGGAAAAAAGACCTGAAGTTGTTATTCACTGATAATCTCCGTCAGTTTAATTTAAAGCTCTTTATTGGCATGATTGTGTTTATATACAGTATTTTCAAAGCATTATACACAAAACAAGTAATATTAAGAAAACTAAAACTGTAATATATGTGTCTTTGATTATATTGAGGAAGGCAGTAGTTGGTTTCTGAGGGTGTGAAACTGAAAAAATGAATTTTGCTGCAATTGATGGGTAACTTTCTTCCCCGAAGGCGGTAGTTGGTTTCTGAGGGTATGAAACTGAAAAAAAAATAACTTTTATGGCTAACTATCTTCCTCTAGTAACATCTGCATTTGATCAGTTTCTGAAGAACTGAAAAACTGTGGCATGAGGTTAGAGAGTTTGTCAAAGAATTTCTCACATTTTTGGAGTTTGACAGCCATGGTGACCATCCATTTCCATTGTATGGAAAACAGCAGAGTGAATATTCCTGACATTTTCTCTTGTTGTGTTCCAGAAAGTAAGTCAATGAGGGTGAGTAAATGATGACAGCATTTTCATTTTTGGCTTAACTGTCCCTTTAACAAACGTTGCATGCACAGCACACACACACACACACACACACTCCTCTAAAGTACAAAAAACTGATTTCAGGTCAACCATTTGCTCTTTTTCTCTCTCTCTCTCTCACTTTCTTATTAGCAAGCTCCCTAAAGCGTAATGGAGAAATTAATGAACGTGTGTTCTGGGAGAGCTCACATTAACGGTTCAGTTCCCAACAGACTAAAAAACCTAAATCTGTCCTTTAAGGCCATGACACACCAAGCCGACGTCAAGAGAACTAGCACTGACGAAAGCCGACGGTGTTGTTGCCTCTCTTCAGCTGCGTTTCGGCCAAAAAGCTGCGCTTGAACATACCAAAAGGACTACAGCTGACTGCCAACTCGCATGTGCGTTCTGCGCCTGCGTGTAAGGAAATTACTGTCTATATCAGCAGCAGGTATCAATAGTCTATTTTCATCAAAACTAGGACTGCAGATAAACAAACCATAAACAAAGCAGCGCCCTCTTACCATTTTGAATATCAATCATGCTGATCACTTTCTTCATTCCAGGAGGTTCATGTTAGTATGGAAATATTTTTGCACATTGTAATGCTCAGGTAAGATGGCATAAAATTAGCACTGCCTTCTGTCTGTGCCGTCTTGACTTCTTTGCTCACTTTCATCACTTTTGCTTTTATTCTCATGCACTGACTCGTTTGCTAAACTGAACAACCAATCGGAGCGATCTCTCTCACCGACGGCCCCGACATTGGCCGACCGTCGGCTTGGTGTGTCACGGCCTTTATGCATTAGGAAAAAATGAGATAAAACTAAATCCACACAAATGTGCTGAATACCACTGGAAATCATTACAACAAAAATGACGTGTGCAGTACTGCACTTACAATGGAAGTCCATGCAGCAATGTTGCTAACCAGTAGTCACTCCACTAAAAGGTTAACTTCACAGCTCAAATAACATACTTTGTACAAAATAATATAAATATAAACATAAATATGAGCTGCATATATTTTGCTTTTAAACCCTCCAGAATGTATTGCCCCATTTTAGAAGTATTTATATACTATTATAGTATTAATTAATATTTTTAATACGCTTTTGTTTTTATCTATTTTAGTTTAAAGGGGTCCTTGATTATGATTTTACTTTTTTAACTTTAGTTAGTGTGTAATGTTGCTGTTTGAGCATAAACAACATCTGCAAAGTTACGACGCTCAAAGTTCAATGCAAAGGGAGATATTTTCTTTTACAGAGATCACTTTTTAAGGACTACAACAAACGGCTGGTAGGGACTACAATGAGCTTCTTCCGGGGTTGCTGACATCACAAACCCCAAAATTTACATAAACCCTAACAAAGGGGGTGAGGCCATGTTGGGCTGCTTTAGAGAAGAGGAAGAGTTGTTGTAGTAGAGTGTTGTTGTCATGCCGTCATTTTACGCCAGACTGCTTCACAAACGAGGGTCAATTCAAAACTGGATTTGCACAAAAGATTAACATGATGGCACATGCTAGTCGATGAGTTGAATCAACTCCACAGCAACTACATAAATGTATCCACTAACCGTTCAGAAACGTCCAGTTGTATTCTATAAGTTGTAACTTCTTCCTGTGACTCTCCATCAGTGTCCGACTCCAATGTAAGGCTGAACACCGTTACTGACAATCCTCATTTTGGCTGCGTGAGATTCTCCAGCTTTGTTGTTGTTGAGCAAACAAAGCGCGAGCTGTTAAAGCTCCGCCCTCTTCTGGAAAGCGGGCCGGGAGCAGCAGCTCATTTGCATTTAAAGGGACACATTTAATTTCAGTTAGTTTCCAAAACTTTTACGTTTTTTAAGTTAAGCTAATATTTATATTATTTCTTTCAGCTTTATTTCAACATGACTTTTAATAGTTTTAGTTAAGAATGACACTGGCCCATAGACTTCCTTTGTAAGTGCATTACTGTACACACTATTTCTGCTTGTTTTTACGAACTGAGATAAGATGATTTCCTGTGGTGATCGACAACATTTTAGAAATGCTGCTAACAGAGCTTAACTTGCACTGAACCCAGAAGATTCCTGTAATCTTTACCAACATACATTAACACAAGAATGATTTCTAACCATCTAGAACAATATAATTTTGTCATATCATCTGCTTTCAGTATGTAAGTCATGCATAAACACCATTAATCTGATACAGTTTTGCATGAGATGTTTGTGTGTTTAGCTAGATGACCATATTATTGAATGCGGTTTCTAAGAAAAGACTCTAAAAGTCTCCTAATAATTGTTTTGTGTTATTTCTGACCACAAACAGATGCTAACACACACAAAACACACACAGAATAGACAAAAAATGACAAACATAGGCTATGATTGGAACAGCATACTACATACTACTCTTACTATTTACATAGTATTTATACTATGTGCAATATGCAAATCTAGAACTCAGATGGCCTACTTCATTTGCCAAAATGTGCAGTACACAACAAAGCACACTAAATGGAGAACGATATCCCATAATGCAATGCGCTAGAGTTCCATTTTCAGTGTAAATCATAAGAACTGTAAGTGATACCAAATGCAATATCTGCCAAAAGGTTAAATATTTATTTACAATATAACTGCCATTGCGCCATTGCCAAATTGAACATGATATGATGAGATCATGTGACAATGTACATTTCTGAACTACTGTATCATCACATAATGTTTCACATAAATATACAAATTTATTAAGAAATACACTACCATTTAAAAGTTTGGGGTCGGTAACTGTAAGTAACTGTTTTCTATTTGAAAAAAAAAAAAGAAAAGAAAAAAAAAAAAAAAAATAATATATATATATATATATATATATTATTATTTATTTTTTTTTTTTTTTAATATATATATATATTATACACCAAACATTTAAACGGTACTAAAAAATAGTAGGCAGTATACAGTATATACTGCACAGTATGAAATACGCAATACAGTAGTTTCCTATTCTGCCCATAGCCATACAGACACACCTCATAAAATATGTATCACAGTGTTAATGCTCACATCCTGGTCCTGCGAGGTTAGGCGGGGTTTGGACTGAGCATGCTCAGTAAGAGTGGATCCTTTGACATAAATGTCAAAGGTCACAAGAAGACAGAGGAAGACGAGGAGAAGGAAGAAGAATGTGGTTACCATGAGAACAGCAACGATGAGTGGCCAAAGAAGGAAATTACTCTCGGTTTGAAAGGACAATACAGGAAGGAATAAGGGTTTAGGGTTAAAATTCTCTGCGATGTCAAAGGTCAAAGGTGAGGCCTCTTGGGCCGGTGCATTAGTACGTTATCGGTGGAGCATCAGGATGAATGTGGAACATTTGTACTTTCGTGCAGGGAAGGGAAAGGAGAGGAGAACGATGGTGGCAAACGAATAACAGCATCTACAAGAACTACGATAAAACTACACAAATACAAACAACCTACACAAATGAAAATAACCAGCACAAAGTAAAAACAAAACTCACATAAACACATGAAACATTCTTTCTTATGAGCTTTCAGATCAGTCTGTCTCTATTTTTGCGTTCATATTGATGTAAATGAAGTTTTTCGGTCAAATCGGAGTAACTGCGAGCGAATGCAGTGACTGTGTGTGTTACCTTGTTTTTCTTAATGAAAGGCCAGAGAGTTTTGCTCTTGCCCTTGCTGGAGCGCTCGGCTTTGTTGTCCGAGCGTGAGTTATTGAGGCTGGTCTCGGACACCGTCCTCTTCATTGCCTGACCGTAGTCTTCAAACTCCACATCGCCAGGAGGCTCGAACCCAGACTTGTACGACTCTATGACCTGAGAGGAGTCCTGCAGGTGAAAGAGAGCGCAGATAGTCTCTGAATGGGGATTTCACAATGATTTCTATTGCTTTGAAAATAAGCTAATTTGTATTGCTATAAAATAAACCTATTGACATTTTTAGTTTTTAAGGTTGAGGATGCCTCTAAAAGGAGGTTTTGTCAAATTTAGGTAATTTCTGGACATGTTATAGTTAGAGACAATGGACATTTGCAGTATCATATGCAGAAAAAGAGAGAGAATTAAATATTTAGGGCTGCCCCCTAATAGTTGACTAAACGTTAATCGGCGAGAAGAGGCTTAGTCAACCAAAATTCTATTAATCAGTTAATCGCAGACAAAAAAAACTCCACAGGAAGTGGCAAAGACATGGAGGCACCGCAAGACAAAATACTCTTTGTGCCTTTGTAAAATAAAGAAAACAAACATGCACTTTCTGCCGTCTCAGTCTCCATAAGCTGGCGCACATCACAAAAATGAACCAAAATTCAGCGCGTATAGGCTACTTGCCTCACAGACATGAGAAATATATATATATATATATATATATATATATATATATATATATATTTATATATATAGAAAGCTTGAAATGTCTACTTTAAAATGAACCAATTAGAATCGAAAAGAACAATCAGAAAACACTAGTTTTTTCCATTCAACTATTTTTATGCAGATTTTGGGATATCGCATAAAAAATGCCGGATGGAAATGCCAAAATGCGCATAACTTTTAAAAATGCACATAAAAAAAAGTATGCACTTAATTGAGGTGGATACATTTTTTTTATATGATAAGAAGACATGCGATGGAAGCATTTACCGAATTAAACCCTCAATTCACAACAAAAAACTCATGTGATTTTGCCTCAACATATCATATTATGATTGGATAACTGGACTAACCAGTGGATCAATTTCATTGCACAGCATCTCAAATGTTGGTTTTAGTTATTCTGAAATGCCTGAGCCAAAGTCCGTCATCAGAATGATTTGATATAATGATCTTCCAGAAGCGTCTCACATGATAGTTTTACAAACCAACAGGCATCCGAACGCATGATAACATGACAGCATTTATTGCGTTTCGTCTGCGCGCTCTGAGCCACAGTGGCTTCCCTAATTACAGCAACTTCCATTTTTTATTACAGAGATTTTGTGCCAATTTCCCAAGAAGCGACAATTTTGTTTTCTTGAACACATGGGATGGGAACACTGCTTTATTCACAAATGTTTCATGTGATAAAAGAATCTAAAGTTAAAAAGGATGGACTTAAACACACACACTCTTGGAGCTTACACAAAGATGAAAGCTCTGATGGAGCATTTAACGGATATAAATATGTCATATCTCTTTTTAGGATGCCTCTAAAAGGAAGTTTTGTCAGATTTAGGTAAGTTTTGTCACAAAAAGCTTTGTTGGAGACAACGGTCATTCACAGTATCATCTGCAGACTATTATTTCAATATATAAATACATAATTTCCGCAACTTCATTTTCAGTAATCAATTAAAAACACAGAAAATACACATTCAAAACATTGTAGAGATTGTGGACTACATCAGAGGAGATTTAAAGTCCTTAGTTGGAGCAGACACCATATTTAATATGGCTCAAATGATAAGGCAGTGAAGTACCATTCAAAAGTTTGGCTATGTACGTTTTTTTTTAAATTTAGCATTTATTTAGCAAGGAAACATTAAATTGATTTTTTTTTTTTTAAATGACATTTATAATGTTACAAAATACTTCTAATTCAATTTAATGCTGTTCTTTTGAACTTTCTATTCATCAAAGAATCCTGAAAAAATAAAATAAAATCACATTTTCCCGCAAAAATATTAAGCAGCACAACTATTTTCAACATTGAGAAATGTTTCTTGAGCAGCAAATCAGTATATCAGAATGATTTCTGAAGGATCATGTGACACTGAAGACAGGAGTAATGATGCTGAAAATTCAGCTTTGCATCACAGGAATAAATTATGTTTTAAAATATATTCAAATAGAAAACAGTTATTTTAAATTGTAATAATATTTTACAATATTACTGTTTTTACTGTATTTTTAATCAAATCAAAGCAGCCTTGGTGAGCAAAAGAAACTTCTTTCAAAAACATAAAAAAAATCACAGACACCAAACTTCTGAACAGTAGTGTATGACTTTAGGACATTTCACAGCCTTGTTTTCTGCATTTCCTCTTCTATTAAAATTGTACCACTTGCAGCAGCACTTGCAAGGGGTATTTCAGACAGAAGGAGGCGCTAGACCCTGTCATGAATGAGGCTGTATGAGTGTGTTACTAACATTCTTGGGTTCAATGGACTCGGCCGCTTGTGTCATTCCATCCAGGCATTTCCCGATGATGGGCAGAATCTGTCGGTCGACCTCCGCAAACGTTTTCAGCGACTCGCCCATTCGCTCTATCCTCTTCTCCTCCATCGCCTGGATCTTCTGCTCGCAACACACACACAGATGTAAAGAGTTAGTGTGTGTATTTCTGAGTAGAAAGTTGCAAGATTAGGAACTGCACTATGCAAATTGCATTCAGAATTTTGGGGTGTTTTTACTCAGTTACTTGATTTGCATAATTTAGTGTATTCAAAAACAATGCAGCCAGTGCATGCAAATAAACAACAATATTAGTAGCTGTAATTCATTCTCATAGGATGTTTCTATGTGCGTGTGTGTGTGTGCACCTGGAAAATATTAGGGATGATGGTGTAATAATGTTCGTTCTGTTCCTGGTTGAACTTCTGCAGGTATGAGGAATATTCATTCTTGCTGTCAGAAGCCATCTGGTGTCTCATCTGTGCCTGCTGCCGTGCCTGAGAGAGAAAGAGAATGAAATAATATTGGTTATGCATTGCAATATTATTAAGAGTAATATTAGTAATTATATCCCTAAAAGCACATAAACGTAAACACACACACTCAAAGAGGCTTTGACAAATCTTTGTGATTTCCTACATCTCTTTGCAACAAATTATTCCCATTAAAACTAATCCATTTGTCGGCCGTAACTTAAGTTCAAGTAACTTGAGTTACGTAATCAGATTACTTTTTCAAGTAACTAGTAAAGTAACGCATTACTTTTTCAATTTACAACAAGTTACTTTTTCACATTTATTGACGGACAGCTCTCCTGTCCCCATGTTGAGAGAAATAAAGTGTAGAGGTGTTGTGCGCGCTGTGTAAACATGATGGTTATTGTAGTTCTAGACTAAATGTGAACATGCATTTACTGAAAACCGTGAAATGCAATCTCAGAATTTTTACGCAAACATGTAATAATTAACTATATTAAATTACACAAATATACTTTATGTATTTAATCTCACTTTATTAACCAATGTCTTTGCTGCTGACATTCAATGATCTAATTCAACCATACTAATAATCAAAAATTACTTTAGATTAGATTTAGAAATAAGAGTGTTGAACTTCCTTTTCCTGTATGCTATTCTTCTGTATTCCAGAATGGCAGCACAGCTGAAAGGTTTGTTTGAGCTGCACCCTCTACTGTACAGACGTAAATATGCATTTCCTTAAGCCTGAGGCTTATTTATTTCACTTTTGCCATGAAAGGGCCTTTACATTTGCCAAAAACAGAACTTTTTTTTGTTGTTATTAAAAAACAAACAAGCAAGCTCAACCCAGGTGAGAAAAAGTAATACTAAAGTAATGTAATGCATTACTTTTCTTTAAAAGTAACTAAGTAATGCAATTAGTTACTTTCCCCAACACTGTTCATCGGTGCCGATAGCCTCGTGGTCAGCGCTGAGTTCGAGTCCCAGCTCGTGGACCTTTCCCGATCCCATCTCCCTCTCTCTCCCCCACTATGCTTAATGTCTGCTTATTGCCCTATCATCGTAAAGGCAAAAACGGCAAAAACGGCAAAAAAAAAAAAAAAAAAAGAATCCATTCATAAGGTTTTCTCAAGTCGTAACCAGTTCGAACATATCTGATGCTTAATATGTGACCCGGAACCACAAAATCAGTCATAAGTCACATGGGTATATTTGTAGCAATAGCCAACAATACATTGTACATTGTCTTTTATGCCAAAAATCATTAGGGTATTAAGTAAAGATCATGTTCCGTGAAGATATTTTATAAATTTCCTACCGTAAATATATCAAAAATGTATTTTTGTGAGTGGATATGCATTGCTAAGGACTTCATTCCGATAACTTTAAAGGCGATTTTCTTAGTATTTAGATTTTTTTGCACCATCAGATTCCAGATTTTCAAATATTGTCCAAACCATACATCAATGGAAAGCTTATTTATTCAGCTTTCAGATGATGTATAAATCTCAATTTCAAAAAACTGACCCTTATGACTGGTATTTTGGTCCAGTGTCACACATAGTTATGCGGAATGATGCAGAAATCAACAAAAAGATCCAAAGTCTAATATACTGTAAATGGAAGAGATGCTTTTATCACTGTGACTAGAGGATGTGGCATACTCAGTCTCAATGACTTACCCATAAACTCACAGACAAAAAAAAAACAACATCCTCAAAATAAGCATAAAAAAAGGTTCCTCACTCCCACACAACTCGCACATCAGAGTATAATCACCTTCAGCCTCATTGACTTATAGATGCATTTATAACTTATGTGCCAAAAGGCAGCTATGACGTAAAAGTGAAAAGCTAAAATAAAAACTACACTATATAAACACTGCTCAAGAGCTCTTGTGGGTTGAAAAGAAAAACTGCTGAAAAAAACGCAACTCTAAATGCATTTTAGTGCACATTATTTAAGTAAGCGAACAGTACAGAGAAAGCACTGTCATGATAACCACATCCTGATCCGATTCTAGGAAATCACACTGGTTAACCTGAGGTTCAGTGTTGCCATGGAAACTCAAACTCCACCACCAGCTCAGCAGCAGCAGACGTGTGCATGAGCAGAAGGGAAGTTTAGAAAATACGCCCTAAAATTACATTAGCTCTCACTGGAAATTTATCCAAAAAAATGTTTTTTTTAAAAATGAACCATTATATATTGCTCAGTGCTTGTGCACTTCTATTATTATTATTTCTTAAATATAAGAATATTCAAATTTAAGAATACTGCATTGAAATATTTACATTATATTTATAATATATAATATAAAATGTACAAATATATACAATATAGTATAATATACAAACCCGATTCCTAAAAAGTTGGGACACTGTACAAATTGTGAATAAAAAAGGAATGCAATAATTTACAAATCTCATAAACTTATATTTTATTCACAATAGAATATAGATAACATATCAAATGTTGAAAGTATGATTGGGTTACAATTACAACATCATGGCTGCGTAGAAGAAGGATCCGGGTACTGAAATGGCCAGCCTGCAGTCCAGATCTTTCACCCATAGAAAACATTTGGCGCATCATAAAGAGGAAGATGCGACAAAGAAGACCTAAGACAGTTGAGCAACTGAAGCCTGTATTAGACAAGAATGGGACAACATTCCTAATCCTAAACTTGAGCAACTTGTCTCCTCAGTCCCCAGATGTTTGCAGACTGATATAAAAAGAAGAAGGGATGCCACACAGTGGTAAACATGGCCTTGTCCCAACTTTTTTGAGATGTGTTAATGCTATGAAATTTAAAATCAACTTATTTTTCCCTTAAAATGATACATTTTCTCAGTTTAAACATTTGATATGTCATCTATGTTGTATTCTGAATAAAATATTGAAATTTGAAACTTCCACATCATTGCATTCCTTTTTTATTCACAATTTGTACAGTGTCCCAACTTTTTTGGAATCGGGTTTGTATTATCATTTATATTACACTTATATTTTCTTTTTTATATATTATTATTTACATTATTACTATTTATAATATTAAACTTTATAAAAAATGAATATATAAACATTTGAATGCAATATTCTTACATTTAAATATTTTATATTTAAGAAAAATATTGCAATGCACAAGCACTGAGTGATATAACAGTTTATTTTTATTTAAATAATCAAATCAAATAAATAAATATGTATTTATTAAATATTAATTATACATAATAATCTATTATATAAATATATAATACACATATGAATACATATACATATAACACATGCTATTATATTATATTATTATATTATATTATATTATATTATATTATATTATATATCATGTGGACACATTGCAAGACCACCAGATACCGATGACTCCTAAACACACACAAACATCTTAATAAACTCTAAAATGGAGAGCTGACATTTATATATGGGTCAGCAGAACAGGAAGCTTTGAGATTTACATATTTAAATATTCATGCCTGGAGCGATGTGACTGGAGGGGTAGCAGCGCAGACAAACTTTAATCAAGCCTGTGAGTGGGTGGCCGTTCAGCAGGTGTGTCGTGTGGGCGTGGCCATGGCTGGACAGGAAGCAACAGTGTCCCGACACACAGACACAAACGCGCACACACACAGACCTGCCACGGTGCACCTACCTTATGATAACATCGCTTTAAGGCATGATATAAAAAAAACACACAAACATACACATTAATTAGCTTAGACTACTAATGGGTTAGTTCTTAAATCTACACCGTAACATGACAGCGACACATCTAAAACAAACCGCTCGACAACACATCAAAGTCAAACAAGATGCATCAAAACCTCACAACCTTTGAACACACAAACATACTGACAGCATTTAGAATTCAGAATTCATTTTGAAATCAATATTGTGTAAAAATATCTTAACTTTTGGCAGTATGAACTTTGAAAAAAAAAAAAAAAAAAAAATAAATAAATCAATAAATGAGTCATGAAAGAGATAAAAACTGTGGTTGATATATTTTCCGGTTTAGTCTCAGTGTAAATGGAAGATGAAGTTGAGGTGCATTGCATTGTGGGATGCAGTACTCTGGTTATATGTATGGCAGCTTATCTAGGTAATCCATTCATGCACAGTTCAAATACTATATACAGTAAATTGCAGAAAAGGCATGAGTAGTATGGTAATATGCTATGCTAAATGCAGCCACTCAGTACTTGGCCCAATACAGCTGTTGTACCTTCACTGGTCTCCATTAAAGAGGATCTATTATGCTCTTTTACAAACTCTTGATTTTGTTTTTGAGGTCGACTAGAATAGGTTTTCATGCTTGAATTTTCAAAAAAACACCTTTATATTGTTGCAGCACCTCTCTTCGCAGTCTGTCAGTAATGCTCTGTTTAGTTTCTGTCTCTATGAAGCCCCTCCTTCTGAAAAGCACATCCTCTGATTGGTTGACTGGATCAGTGTGTTGTGATTGGTCAGCCGCTTTGAGCGTGTTTGGGAATTGTCACACCCCTTACCATAACCGTGAGTTTCAACACACGACTAACTAACTCAACCAGGCCTTGTCCTTTTTTTTTGCGTGTGCCTTGGCTGGGAATTATTTAAATGAGGGATATTGTGATTCATTCCTGGAAGAAAACTCAAGACTACAGTGGAGGCGTTTCAGGGAGTACAGAAACTGTGCACCGATATAGAGAATAACTGCCTTTTTAGAGTGACTTTGTGCTTTGTGACATTTTTCATGCTCAAACATCAATATTAAAGACTAGAGAAAGTTGAAAATGTAAAAAAGCATAATATGTCCTTGATCTGCAAGTTTGACTTTGACGTGCATTGACTTTTCGGACACTCACACATGCTACCTAAAAGATCTCGACTTTCTCAGTATCTGACCGTTAATGACAAAAACACTCTAGATTCGGGACTCCTGGAAGCAGGCACTCTTTTCCACATCTGAATACTTTGGAAATTTCTCTTTGTTCTATACAAGCTATCACACAGACATCTGTCGAGCACACGGTCTGGAACAAAGAAAGATTAAAAATGTGAAAGGCTCATCGAAAACGTAGGCGATGTTGCCTTTCCTGTGAGACTCCACAGTCCCCCCCCCACACACACACACACACACGGTCAAGTTTCCACACAGCGCCACGGCAGCAGTGTGAGAGTGAGGGACGTGTTAAGATGAAGTGAAGGGAAAAACAGACACATGTGAATCACTGAAGATGAATCACTTTTTAATGTTATATAAACCAAAAATAAAACTAAATAACACAAAGTGAAGTGATGACACCAATGAGATCATGTTCAGATGAATTACAAATCAATCAATCAATCAATCTATCTATCTATCTATCTGTCTGTCTATCTGTCTATCTCTCTTTATCTAAATCAATAGAGTGACAGATAGACAGACAGACAGACAGACAGATAGATAGATAGATAGATAGATAGATAGATAGATAGATAAACAGGTAGACAGACAGACAGACAGATAGATAGATAGATAGATAGATAGATAGATAGATAGATAAACAGGTAGACAGACAGGTGGATAGATAGATAGACAGACAGACAGACAGACAGACAGATAGACAGATAGATAGATAGATAGATAGATAGATAGATAGATAGATAGATAGATAGATAGATAGATAGACAAACAGGTAGACAGACAGACAGATAGATAGATAGATAGATAGATAGATAGATAGATAGATAGATAGATAGATAGATAGATAGATAGATAAACAGGTAGACAGACAGGTAGACAGACAGGTAGACAGACAGGTGGATAGATAGATAGATAGATAGATAGATAGATAGATAGATAGATAGATAGATAGATAAACAGGTAGACAGACAGGTAGACAGACAGGTGGATAGATAGATAGATAGATAGATAGATAGATAGATAGATAGATAGATAGATAGATAAACAGGTAGACAGACAGGTAGACAGACAGGTGGATAGATAGATAGATAGATAGATAGATAGATAGATAGATAGATAGATAGATAGATAGATAGATAGATAGATAGATAGATAAACATTGTAGACAGACAGGTGGATAGACAGATAGATAAACAGACGGACAGACAGACAGACAAATAGACAGACAGATAGATAAACAGGCAGACAGACAGGTGGATAGACAGATAGATAGATAGATAGATAGATAGATAGATAGATAGATAGATAGACAGACAGACAGACAGATAGATAGATAGGTAGACAGACAGGTGGATAGACAGATAGATAGATAGATAGATAGATAGATAGATAGATAGATAGATAGACAGGTAGACAGACAGGTGGATAGATAGATAGACAGACAGACAGACAGACAGATAGATAGATAGATAGATAGATAGATAGATAGATAGATAGATAGATAGATAGATAGGTAGACAGACAGGTAGACAGACAGGTGGATAGATAGATAGATAGATAGATAGATAGATAGATAGATAGATAGATAGATAGATAGATAGATAGATAAACAGGTAGACAGACAGGTGGATAGATAGATAGATAGATAGATAGATAGATAGATAGATAGATAGATAGATAGATAGATAAATAAACAGGTAGACAGACAGGTGGACAGACAGACAGACAGACAGACAGACAGATAGATAGATAGATAGATAGATAGATAGATAGATAGACAGGTGGATAGACAGATAGATAGACAGACAGACAGACAGACATAGATAGATAGATAGATAGATAGATAGATAGATAGATAGATAGATAGATAGATAAACAGGTAGACAGACAGGTGGATAGACAGACAGACAGACAGACAGACAGACAGATAGATAGATAGATAGATAGATAGATAGATAGATAAACAGGTAGACAGACAGGTGGATAGACAGATAGACAGACAGACAGACAGACAGACAGACAGATAGATAGATAGATAGATAGATAGATAGATAGATAGATAGATAGATAGATAGATAGATTCTTAATGCTTTATGGGAGTGGGTGTTCACTGCTGAACTGTAACGTCACGATTCCAGTATTCATGGAAATAATGACTTCACTGATTGGTGGATTTCTTTTCAGGATTTTGGGTATTGCAGATCACTACGAATTTGATCTTTTTTTCTTTTTTTTTGGTTTCTACATAATTATATTTCATCAGGTCTGCAAACACACACACACAGCCGGTCTTACCTTCTCCACGTCTGCTTTCGTCACGTTGATGTCTGCGTCCATCTTCTCGAAGTACTGCTGGGCTCGATCAGCTTCTTTACAATCACGCTCAAACTTTCGCTTACACTGGACACACACACACACACACATAAGTGTTAAAACATGCATAGATCTAGATGAATGTACTTACAGATGTTCTGATGCAGAACATTCACATTTTAATTAGCACACTCCCTCACGTAACCCGCCACAAAACAGATGTGTGAAGTTCTGCCGTACAATAAACGATCATCCAATATCACATTGTTTATCCTTCATCTCTCTCTTGCACTCATTTATTTGAAGGGACAATCAACATTTGTGTCCACACTGACCACTGAATCACCCGATCACGCAAACACACACAATGACATCATTCTTACACACTGACACACACAGGCAGTGCTCTCTTCTCTCTCACACACACTGAATCAACAAACACAGCCAGAAGACTGCTAACAACGACACAATCCATCTCAAACACCACACACTCTGCAGACAGTGGGCGTACAGAGGAATGTCGTGATATATCCTGTCTGGTTCAGTGCGTGTGACGTCCCTCTGATCACTCTGACACACACACACACACACACACACAAAAACAGTATCTAGTGGACTGACACCCAATTTCAGATCACTTCACTAACAAACAATTACCATGGTTATCTTTTTTGGACATTTACTATGGTAATACCATGGTATTCACTGAAATACTTTGAAGTACAGCAAGATATGTGAATATGGAAACCATTCAGTTCAGTTTAATTCAATTAAAGAAATTACATAAATAAATGCAATATTAATATTATAATATTTTAATTTTAAAATTAAGTAATTTAAATATAATAATAATTTAATTCGTATTAAAATGTATTAAAAATGCAAGATTAATTAAATAAAAAAATTACAAAATAAATACAATATTAATAATATAATTTATTTATTTAATTCTATTTTAATATTTTTATTTTATTTTAATTGTATTGAATAATGCAAGTTTAAATGTAAAAATTACAAAAATAAATACAATATTAATATTATAATATTTTAATTTTAAAATGTATTATTCAGTTAATTTTAATATTTTAACAATGTAATTTGTATTAAAATGTTGTGTTGAATAATACAAGTTTAATTAAAATAAAATACAAAAATAGATAATATATTAACTAATTATTATTAAAATTAATTAATTATTTAATTTCATTTTTTTTATATATTTTAATGCTTTAATTTATTTTAATAATTTTGTATTGAATAATGCTTTTCACTAGTGCTCCCAGACTTTTGGAGACCATTGTATAATCAAAGTACCATGATATTATCATTATTTATTATAAGTCTGGAATATTGATTGATTATTGATTTTGGTTAAACTCACCGACTCCAGCTGTTTCCAACTGGCTTCGATCTGTTGCTGTGCCTTCCGTCCATCATGGAAATGCTGTGAGAGAGAAAGATGTAGAAAATGTATGAATTGTTTATCAAAAGAGTTTAACGTACATAACAGCAAATATAACAATATAACAAATATAACAAACAATACTAAAATAACACTGTTCAATAAGTGTTTGAGACATTGTTGAAAGATTATCACAGTCTTTTTTCTCAGGGGGGGGATCAAGAGACTCAGTCACAAATCTCCATTTGCTCTCCATTTCATCTCATTACTAATAATTAATAAAAATAAGAATAACTGAAGAATATAAACAGGATCATCTGTGTGTATGGAAGCGTGTATGTGTTTGCATGCATGTGTGAGTTGCCAGGAAGCCATATTGCCGTGTTCTGTGTGTATCCTGTGCGTGTCGTCACACTCGAGGCCGTCTGTGTGTTTCTCTCAGCGGCTCCTCTTGGCCTCAGCACTCCAGAGAAAGTGTTCGCTTTGGCCAACGCTCAAATATCTCTCACACAAAGAGCTCAGTGTGCCACACAGATAAAGACCTGCTTCTCATGCAGGTCTGAGATCAGCTGAAGACACCCGTATGAGCCAACATTCATCAGTTTAATAACGCGTGACAGCTTAAAGAAGACGAATTTATATAGTCATGCAACATACCAGTACAGACACCTTACAGAGAAAATGACTCAAATTACAAAGTCACCAATTCCAATACCACTTGAGTAAAAGTCTTATCTGAAATGATCTGATTTTAACAGTACTATTTATATGGGCTAGTCTGTTTCCACCTGGTATTAAGATGCGTTTTAGTCGATCGGATCACAAGTAGACGAGGGAGACACATTTCTATTTACACCTGGTGTTTTAATCCATCTCTTTCGTCCACTTTCAACCACTTCTGTCCTGATTTCTTTGAGGGAAGGGTAAATTTTTTTTTTGAGTTTTATGAACTTGTTTCTTTCAATTCAGACAAACTTAAATTGAACTGAAACTGGGCTAGGATTTCTATTTTCCCAGCATGCTTTACCATGACACTCGAAAGGGAGAGTAAATGCTAAAATTAAGTGTTATATAATGTTTTTTTGTGCAGGATTAATGTTAAGTGGGAGATTAACAGTGTTTAATGTTTTGATATGCAAATTTAGAAGACTTTCTGTTATTTGGTTTTTTTTGGAGAGGTTACCATCATGGTGACCAGTGGAGCACAAGCTTGGTTTGAGAACAGACATAGGCTATGTTAAATGTTGCGATACTCATTCAGCTATTGCTATGCTAATGCTATCAAAACATTGTTATCAAAACCAATTAGCCAGTTAAAATTCACTGAATTAGCTAGTTAAAGCCAACCAAGTTTCCATTACTAAAATATTTAAGTTGAGATTACATGATATTTTAAGTTAAATGTATGAATTAACTTAATCAAATATTTCAAGTTAAGAGCAATTACTCATTGAAGTATAAGCGCGAGACATCACTTCCGTTGTCAGAGCACGATCAGACCTCACTAACCGAATGCTGAACGCAGTTGGACATAGTGGTGTTTTAGAGGTAAAAAATGATATAAATACTGTTCGGTTTCTCGCACAAACCGATTGTTTCGTGTCTTAGGACATCAATGTGTCGTCATGAGCCGCAGGGTTTAATTTGGATTTGTCTAAGCAAGTTTTATTTACTCTTATAGACGAAGTTCCCATTGACACGCATTATACGACTGACAGACTGCAACGGTTGGAGTTAAAAATCATCATTTGTGTTCTACTGAAGAAACAAAGTCATCTACATCTTGGATGTGCTGGGGGTAAGCAGATAAACACCAAATTTTCATTTTTGGGTAAACTATCCCTTTAAGCTCAAGTGCTCAAAAAGGGCATAAATAAACTAATTTCCTTCAAATAGTCTCTTCAATATAACAATAATTATATAATAAAAATATAATAAAAAAGCTACTATGAATATTCTTCATTTGCCACTTTGGATAAAAGCATCTGCTAAATTAAAGGTATAGTTCACCCAAAAATGAAAATTCTGTCATTAATTACTCACCCTCATGTCGTTCCACACTCGTAAGACCTTTGTTCATCTTCAGGACACAAATTAAGATATTTTTCATAAAATCCGATGGCTCAGAGGCCTGCATTGAGAGCAAGACAATTAACTCTTTCAAATGCCCAGAAAGCTACTAAAAATATATTTAAAACAGTTCATGTGACTACAATGGTTCAACCTTAATGTTATGAAGGGGACGAGAATACTTTTTGTGCACCAAAAAACAAACAAACAAAAAAACAACTTTATTCAACAATATCTAGTGATGGGTGATTTCAAAACACTGCTTCGTGAAGCTTCGAAGCTTTACAAATCTTTTGTTTCGAATCAGTGGTTCAGAGCGCGTATCAAACTGCCAAAGTCACGCCCCCTAGTGTTGAGCCATTGAAATTTCGAAACACTTATGACGTAACGAAGCCTCATTTACTGAAATCACATGACTTTGGCGCGCCGAACCACTGATTTGAAACGAAAGATTCGTAAAGCTTCGAAGCTTCATGAAGAAGTGTTTTGAAATCGTCCATCAATAGATATTGTTGAATAAAGTCGAACTGTTTTAAATATGTCTTTGGTAGCTTTCTGGATATCTGAAAGTGTTAATTATCTTGCTGTCAATGCACGCCTCACTGAGCCATCGGATTTCATCAAAAATATCTTAATTTGTGTTCCAAAGATGAACGAAGGTCTTACGGGTGTAGAATGACATGACGGTGAGTAATTAATGACAGAATTATCTTTTTTGGGTGAACTAACCCTTTAATGAATGTAACATGACATTAATAAAATTATATTTATTATTTATTTTAACTACAAAAGAGAACTTGGTAATTTCTGTAAAATTAATGCTTTTAATAACTTTTAGTCTAGTCTAATCTTGTTTGTTACCACACGGACACCTGCACTGAATGTCAGACATTCAGATCGGTCGTAATGATACAGATTAGACTCAATATCCTGTTTACCACACAGAGTCAGCCGGCATGAAAAAAAATCAGCAGACCATTAATATCAGCATAATCGCACAAGACAAACACACGTCACTGTCCTTTACCACTGGACTATAGAATATTCTTGTTCAATATTTTACTGTATTTGAATAACACAGTATAGTTGGCTCCTATGTCAAATTTAAAATACTTTCCAGTTTTCTAAATGTGCTGAGTCAACTAAAATTCATGTGGTGTCTGACTTCCTGAAGACTAAATTTTGTGGTTCTGTGACATCTTTAAAACACTGATCTGTTTGTTTGAGAAAATATTTAGAATATTCCTGACATCATTTTTATTAAATTAAATTGCATTTAAACATTGGAAATATATGTTTAAAAGTTTATTTATTTATCAATATATACTTAAATTTTAAATATTTACATTTTATTTTCATAAATTAATTTTATAAATATATAACATTGTAAATATAAATATATTTTATTTAGAATATTCATGAACAAATATTTTTATTACATAATTATATATAATTTATTAATATAAATTATATATATATATATATATATATATTATATGTTGATCTTTTAGATAAGTTAATGATATTTTTTAATAAATAAATATTATAAATATTTTACATTTTAAATATAAATGTAGAAATTTAATTTAGAATACTCCCAAAATCATGTAAATTAAAACACTCATATTTCTGAATCCCATAAGTCCCCAGTAAAGATGCCCATCAGAAACCGAGGACCAAAAATCTTTAGGAAGATGTCTGGATCTGTGTATCATGAACTACACTGTAAAAACCTGCAGTTTGTCTGTGGAGACTGAACTGGAATCAGTGAGACGTTCAGACCGGACAGTGAGAAAACAAGTGAATGAATGAAAGAGTGTGAATGTGATCAGTATTCATCGCTGAGAATCTTGGCTGAATAAGGAATGCAGGCATGCAGCGTGCGAATAAAACCCTATAGAGAGCATTATGGGTACAAAAGCACACAATCACTCAATGGTGAAGGAGTCCAGTTGTGTCTAGCATAGCGATCAAGACTTTAGAGTGCGCTTTCACAAACACACATACACAAGAAGGTATACTTCTCTTTTTACTATTTCTTATCATTTCTTCCTGTGCTTGAACTGTACTGACTCTCTCAGTTTTCTAAAAACAGATAAACAATACACACAATACACACACACAAAATGCAACTGGAAAGGGTTCAACAACCGTCTCATTCTTCTGGTTGCTGCAGCCCTTTAGAATAAACTTACAAACTGAAACCTAAACTCACAGCTGATCTGGAATCAGTCTATACCATTTCATCAAATCATAGGAAGTCAACCTGTTCTCAAAGAGGAAGTTGACCTCTAGCTGTTTCAAAAGAGCATGAAGCTTCACTGTTAGAAGAACAAGAAAATAAATAACAGAGAGAAAAATATGACCTGATGAACAGATGAAAGAGACAAGATTGAACAATACTGTGCTGCTTCAGAGAGGATTTGAATCATTTATGCTTCACACACACACACACACACACACACACACACACACAGAAG